>NW_026933861.1:0-5883 GCF_032062105.1 Saccostrea cuccullata
GCACGCGGTGAACCGGTCCAAGGGTATTTAAACTCGTGTTTTGTGTTCTTTTGTCATTCGACAAGTTAGCCACGACGTATCAGTTTTCCAAACTCTTTTACTTTTATTTAATGAAATAGAATTCTTTTGCAGATTGATGCTTAGTTTCTTTGAAGTAGATTCCATTCCTTGTGTGGAGATGCATGTCGCAGTTTGCCTGGACCAGTCCTGTGTTACCTTGGTGTTTTATCCTCCTTCCCGGGCTGTATGGACGCACTTAAGGACGCGTTTACATTTGTACAAATCAGTTTATTAAATTTTGGCTAACATTGTCGCCTCCTCTATATTTGTGTTTGAGTTTTTGTTTATGTAAAGAGAATATGAAATACTTTATGTTCGTCTGAGCGAAGCGAAAGAGAACATAAAGTTGTATTTCAATAAGCACAACTATTCAATGGTTTAGAAACATTCCCCACCATCCACCCTCTAAAGTCACCCTTTATATACAATTTTCTCTTTGCGGCTGAGTGTATGTTGCAAAATTTGCATAATGTAAGTTTCTTACAAAGTTAGATAATCAAATTATGCCCCTTTGAACAACGTAGACAAAACAATTATGCAAATGTTTAGGCAATACTAACGAATAACAAGCTTGTATACTATATAAGACTAGAGAGTCACTCACTCATATTAAGTTTGATCTTACATGTAGTGTGAGTTGATCTCACTAAACAAGTACTGCTAACTCAGTCAGACAGGACAATTCGTATTCATTCTTAAACAGAATTGGACATATTAATCTTTGATTGACATTACATTGTAGTGCACTACAATATAAGTGTAGGTAAATTCTTATAAATGAAACATATGGAGATAAGAAGCATTAATATGCTTGGAAATCAAAAAAAAAAAAAATTACTCACCAGGCAAGGAGGAGTGTTCATTTCTTCAGAATATTTTTCGCTTACCCAAATTAGTCGTTCGATAAAAATTTATCAATACGTAACTTTGTCGAAAAAGTCCTCCGACATAAGTGCTGGAGTGTTAATTGAGATCTCTATGAAAGAGAACAGTCATATATTAATTAAACGTGAATAATACATTTCATCCAGTCTGTTGATTTTTTTTAAAAAACTTAAGTTTTTCTTTTCAAAACACCAAACAGAAAAAAAGATCAATATGTAACTCTGTCAACAAGTCTTTTGTCATAATTACTGCATTGTTAATTCAGCTTCATATGAAAGAGAACAACTGTATATTAAGAAAATTTGATTTAAATAAAATCTTTCCAGATTTTAATCAATTGAATATGAATTAAATGAAATCCAACAACTTATGTTTCAAAACACAAAGTAAGAAAAATTTAAAGTTTGAACTGCAAGAAAGTGTAGTTAAATTCTTATTAAGATAAGATATATTAATTCTCTCACAAATTAAAAAAACACATCAGTCAAAGAGGATTGATTATTTCTTCAGGATGTTTTGAGCATACCCAAACTAGTCCTTCGATAAAAAATTATCAATGCATAACTTTGTCAAAAAAGTCCTCCGACATAATTATTGGATTGATAACTGAGATTCATGTGAAAGAGAACAGTCATATATTAGTAAATGTGAATAAAATAGTTCATCCAGTTTGTTTTTTTTTTTTTTAACTTTTTTTTCAAAACACTAAATGTAAAAAGTTTTTTTAGTGATATTTTTAATTACTAGTAAATTACAACAAACTGACTAAGTTTATTTTGATTAGATGATTTGCTAGGCACTACAATGTGTTGCTCTGTATTGCAGCATAGTGCAGTTTGGTGCAGTTATAGTTGTATTTCAACAAGCACAACTATTCAATGGTTTAAAAACATTCCCCACCATCCACCCTCCAAAGTCACCCTTTATATACAATTTTCTCTTGCGGCTGAGTGTATGTTGCAAAATTTGCATAATGTAAGTTTCTTACAAAGTTAGATAATCAAATTATGCCCCTTTGAACAACGTAGACAAAACGATTATGCAAATGTTTAGGAGCTGACATGAACTCTTAAAAAGGCATCAGTTTTCATCTTTGTACGACTTACTACATTCCTGTACGCCCTTGTCCGACATATTTGTTCGATTCCGCCATATTTAATCGAAGATTTTTGGCCACCTGTACCTGCTATATATAGCCTTGACGAATTGTTTCACTTGAGCGATTTTCTTAGTCTGGCTGTCGACATGTACACATCTCCGATAGCATAGTTTTTAAAAGTCCATAAACGACCAATACATGTTTGAAAAGTAAAAATTCAACAAAAATAGAACTATAAAGAATTAAATTATTTTTGAATGCATTTGCTGCAATATAAAAAGTACACTAACACGGAATACATTTATGTACAGCAAAAATCCATGCAGGTGAGAAAACGCGTCAAACGCAGTGATAAAACATTTACCTGAATACTGCTTTCGTTACAGGGATGTGCACATGTCAAAGAATTATCCTATTTTACTTTTATTGAAAAATGCATCTCAGAAGTCATGTAATCCATTGCTAACTCAAAAGTAAAAGATGCTTGGACACACGTGGCCCATGCCGATCATTTTATTTGGCCAGGGAAAATATCAAAGGTTGATAGCTGAGTGGGGTTGATTGAATTTTTTTTCAAAAATAAACATTGCTCTAGTTTGTAAATGTAGTAAATAAAAATTATGATTATACATGGTTTAACTTCATTATTAAATTTATAAAAGAGCATGCATGATTGCGAATCATTCGTACCTTTTGAAGATATTTTCCTGTGATAGGAGGGGGGGTAATAAAACATGCATATCAACACTCTCATTAAAATATTTCTGAAAAACGTCTGAAACAGATTAATTATCATGAAATAAATACTGTGTATAGGCTTTAGTAGACCTAATATAATTTGATTTAAAGTTATTTATAATTTTTGTGCATAATGAAAGAAAAAAAGAAGCAAGTTCACATACCCCACGCTCCCCCATAAGTCGAAGTGCTGAAATTCCCAGAAAAAAATAAAAGAATCGTAATTTCCATTACAGGTAATATGCTCATCTATACACATTGTGTCCTAAATATCTGCAAAGTTTGACGAAATTGTGTGCAGCAGTTTATGGAATTGCGCTGACAAATTGCTCATCTCTATACTGAGAGATATGGCCAAAATCTAAATGTAAGAATTCTGAATTTTCTGGTGGTGTGCATATCTACACACACATTGTCTCCTATAAATATCTGCAAAGTTCGACAAAACTCTGTGCAGTGTTTTATGAGAAGTTGGGGTAACCCAACTGAAACCAAAAAATGAAAAAAAAAAAAAGACTGACTGACGGGTCAAAAACATTATACCTCACGCAACTTATTGCGAGGGGTATAATAAATGAGTTTGCTTCTGTGGTGCAATGATAATGAAAATAAAATTTAATGTGAATTAAATTTCTAGACATAAATAATTAATGATTATTAGAAAAAGCATATAAGAAGAGAGAGCAAACTCCCCATTCCACATTCTACCTACAATTAGCTTTTTACAAATTCTCTTTTTTTGTCTGTTGTCCAGGTCCAGGTTCGACACGTACGTTTGAGAAGGAATTTGAGAAAGTTCCCAATGTTCCCATTCCTGTGATGTATATTTGGTTTATTATCCCCCGCTTGAAAAGTGGGAGGGTATAAAGTAACCGTTCTGTCCGTCCGTCTGTCCGTGCGTCTGTCTCATACGCGTTCCGGGGTACCAATCTCTTATCCGCAAATCATCTTGTACCACTTGGTGAATTTTAATGAAACTTTCACAGAATCTTTAGGTTTATTACATATTACCATTGTGCAAATCTTGTACTTTTGAGGGGTCGCAAACAGGGGGGGGGGGGGGGGAGCCCCCAACTTTTTTCCGCGACCTAACTTATACTATAGGAAATGTTAATTGAAGGTGTGGTTTTGTTTTTTGTTTTTTTGTTTTTTTTGCTTGTCAACTTTTTCAGGTAATGAAAAAAAATTCTCTGCCTGGCCAACACTTTAAATTACGGTGCTACGTGCCTGCTTTTTGATTCGACGCATATTTTGGGTTTAGCGACAACAGCGAAACATGGACTTGCCATTCTGATCGTATGGGGAAGCGGGGGTATGATTGCGTGAGCTGATTGCTCACAATACCTCTCCATTTCTATTTCAATTTGGGCGTGTGGGTTAATTTCTTGTCCAAATTAAAATTATTATTCAATTTATGTTTCGACATCCCGCCTGAGAAAAATTCTTGATCAGTTCTAAGGCTTAATAAATGGTACAGCTGCTGAGCACAAAGTGCATAGGATCTTATACCTATTATTGCCCTAACGGATAGGAGAGGGAAAGGGAGAGAGAGGGAGAGTTCAATATACAAAAGAATTAATAAAAATTATCCGTATTCAACCAGTGTCAAGTATCCCTACCCCAGCTCTTAAAATTATTCTCTCAAATACTTCTAAAGAAATTATTTTTATACGAAAAAAAAGCTAGACTCTCAAGCAGGAATACTGAAATCTCGAAAGACTCACTGTAACAACATAATACAGTTACATTCCTCAAAATGCATATACTTTGTGGTCGGAGTGACCCATTTAAAAAAAAATCTCAAAATTGAATTCGGCAGAAATGTCTGTCATACAAGAATATTTAAATACCGGTCATTTCAATTATTTTTGCATGCCCCCCCCCCCACCGCGCGCCTAAAAAAACCAAATGCCTAAATGTGAAATTGAACAGGGGATGGCCTTTCTCCGTGTGTGTTAAAGAACGTTTAGATGTACACATAAAAATTACTTGGTTTCGATTGGAGATTAGTACTAAAACAATCAGTTATAATTGACAAATGAATTTTGCGATGCAAACCAACTGCAGACTATATACATGACTTTGTATAGAATGTTAGAACTACATGTAGATAGACAATTCACAATTATAGCTTATGAACAGCAGTTATAATACTTTAACCCCCCCCCCCTTTTCAGCCGCGCAAATACCTTCTCTTTCCACTTGTGATATTTTCCCTGACCAAAATTTGATCAGCACGGACTCAGTGTATCGACTGTACGGAGTAATGACAGTGTGTTTACTATTGAGCTTTTATGGAGTTTATTTCTTTTTTTGTGATGCATATTTCAATAAATGGAATTCAGGGTGTATATCACTTGACTTGTGCATATCTTCGAACCGATGCAGTAACCTATTTCCAGGTATGGGTACGTTTACGCGTTCGAGGCGTTTTCTCGATATGCATCAATTGCATCTTTAGGACCTGCAAATCAAAGACGTAGGTTGTTTTGTTCCATTTAAATGATATAATTTCAAAATATGTTTGCAGATTTTACTGCTTTTTATTTCAAGTTTATTCTGCATAAATTTGCGCACTGTAAAATACGTACTGATGCATCTAAATTTCTCTTCCAAATCTTGCATTTTTTTCCTTTTGATTCAAATCAATAATTATTCAGAAATATGATTATTATGTTGTTTGTTGTGGTTTTGAAATGTCACGATCACCTAATGTGTTCTCATGTTCTTTACCATCGGAGATGTGCACAAGTCGATACCCAAGCCAAAAAATCATTCAAGTGTAACGACCGCATTGGGGTATATATCGTTACAATGAGACAATGTATCTGAAAGAAATATGGCGGAATACGGCTATAGTTGGTATGAAACAAGTCGTACAGAGATGAAAATGTTGTGTTTTTAAGAATTCATGTCAGCTTTAATTTCATGTTTAACTTCATAAAAGTAGACCAAATATGTTTTTAAGAGACAGTACGTCAAACAATTACAATGAGATGCATTGCAGTGCAGTGATATCTTTATTTAAGAGCATCCAGTCTGCCCCAAACTTGTTAAAAAGAAAACTAATTTTTTTTTTTTTAAATGTTTTTTTAATTATA
>NW_026933862.1:0-5828 GCF_032062105.1 Saccostrea cuccullata
TTTTTTGAAAACTGGAATACTTCGTGTTTGTTGCAGTTTGACTTGTGTGGTAGCTCTCAGGCAATAGGCAAGAAAGGTATAGACAAATTTCCCATTTTTAAGAGTTAACTCCCATTGTCGGCGTAACGCTCATATTATTAATATAACTTAACGCTAACATTTTTAATCTTCAAACGTGATCAGACAATTTCTATCTGCATCTGTATTGCAAGAATATGGAGGAACATGAAAAACGTACTGAACATATTCATACAGAATTTATTTCTGAGATACACTGTACTGGCCCATAAAATTGGTAAGGTCATAGAGGGAACGCTGGTTGACCATCGATTGATCCCCCAAAGGGGAATAACTTTTGTAAATATGAAAGTTGTCTACTGTCTTCTATCATATGGCAAGGCCAACAAAAATAAAGCCCCATATAATGGTACAGGGTTTTGCAAATTTGAAAATTTAAACATGAAGTCAAATGTTGTCTCTCATCTATTTAACTAAGATGAGGAATCTGATTATCTCTCTCAATATTTATTTAAATTCATCTTCTCTGTTACAGGTGGTTTCAGAAATCATGTCAGAGAAGAAGAAAATACCTCTATCTCATTCACAAGATCAAGAACCAGATAAACAAGAAGAATCTACAGGTAAATATTAGGGATGTCAACAAAGCAATCAAAATAAAATTAGATGTTAGATCTGCTCATATACTTGCTACACTAATAATAACAACATCCCGTAGAGGGTCAAGTAAGAGTTCAAACTCTATTAACCAATCAAATTGTCGCCTGCAAAATCATTGTTTATTGTTGAAGTGAATAAGTCTAGAGTTGTTCCGAATTTGACCTCTGACGTGACCCTCTATGGGATGTTGTTAGATGTTAGTGTAGCAAGTATGCAAGTGGATCTAACATCTAATTTTAAGTAGATTGGTCACAGGTAGTCGACTATTCGACTATCAGTTGAATGGACTGACAGTCGAATAATGAAATGACAATCAAATATTTAAAAAATGCAAGAACATGAAGAAAGGAAAATGATAAAAAATTTTCTAATCTGAAATTGATAAAGCTTCATTAATCAAACCATTGTAGTATCTGCCCTCATGCAGGCAAATAATTACCTCAGTCAGAGTATTTAAATAGATTTCCTCATTTCCACATTATACAATAACAAATTACATATCATGATGATTAATTCTGGATCACTGAGCTTTTTAGCCCACCTGAGCTGAAAGCTCAAGTGAGCTTTTCTGATCACATTTTGTCCTGTGTCCTTCTGTCTGTCTAGCTTTCTGTCTGTCTGTCTGTAAACTTTTCACTTTTTCACCTTCTTCTCTAGAACCATTGGGTCATTTTCAACCAAACACGCTACAAAGCATCTTTGGGTAAAGGGGGTTCAAGTTTGTTCAAATGAAGGGTCCTGTTCTCTTTCATGGGGAGATAACTAAGATCAGAGCTCTAGATAAGGTGCGTATTTGCAGAAATACGCTATTGATTTTACAAAATATGCATTGAAAATTAAAATAGGACGTACAATTATGCATTAGTAGTCGTAGATAAGCATAACACCACGAAAGTATTGCGTACAACAGGTTAAAGAATACAGGTACAACTTACTCAATGATATGAATTGACGTTAAATCAGTGTTTGATTTTTCTCAAAATGAAGTACAGTGGACCTTCAGATATCCGGATGCCAGATATCCAGATGCTACAGTATCCGGATGACTTTTCACTGGAATGGAATTTTTAAACGTTAATTTGTTTTGTTTAATTGGTAATTCAGGTATCAGAATGCTTCACATATCCAGACAAATTGGCTGGGAAACAAAGCGTCTGGATAAATGAGGCTCCACTCTACAGATTTAAAAGTCTTTTAGTGACCAGGAATATTCGAGTAATGGCGAAAACGATCTCCATTTCGGGAGGAAGAATCAGATATTTAGATGAAAATCAATTTCTATAAATAGAAAGACTATGCAGTAGGCATAACTTTTTTATTCTAGGTTCATAGCTAATTTTTTATTTCTCTCAACTTGCCGTATTAGCATGATTAACGAAGATTCTTTTCTCTCAGTTTACTCTTGATATGATTTCTTAATTGAAGGAAAAGTTTTCTGTGTCTCTGATTCTGTGATACCTTGACCTATTGTATAATCTTGTCAAAAGGAATGCTTCCCAATTTTAGCAAAAAAGCCTTGTTGGTATTTTCAAAATTTATTTAAATTAATGCGTGAACTGACCTTTGTTGGTTTTCTCCCTCTTCAAAAACACTTATATCTTATGTAACAAGCTCAAAATCAAAAATATACATGTACTCTTCAATCATTTTACTGAAAATCAAAATCTGCATTGATGTGAAAATCAGGAAGTAAATACACTTTGGGGTAAACAATTATTTGGAGCTCTGTAAGATAAACTGAAAATTTTGTGGCATGCTTACAAATCTTCTTCTCAAGAACCATTGGGTCAGGAAGTATGAAGTATGAAACTAATATGGAAGCATCAGATAGTGTAGATTTAAATTTGTTCAAATCATGACCCTTGGGGGTAGGACAGGGCTACAATAGACAAAGTTTTATGCAGGAATATATAGAAAAACTCTTTAAAAATCTTTTTCTGAACAACAACACAGCCATGATTAGTCAAATTTTATGGAATCATCCCTAGGTAGTGTTGATTCAATTTTCTTCAAATCATGATCCCTAGGGGTAGGGCGGGGCCACAATGGGGTATCACAGTTTTAAATAGGAATATGTAGGAAAAATCTTCTTCTCAAGAACAAGTTGAACAACAAAGCATAATGATTATGGGTTGATGAAGGGTTGAAGCTCTATTGGAAATATTGGAGGTAAATTAATTCTAGAGACTCTGAAGGGTTGAAGCTCTATTGGAAATATTGGAGGTAATTAATTCTAGAGACTCTGAAGGGCTGAAGCTCTATAGTAATCACATGATCCATCTACAGGTCAATATCAGTATCTCAAATCCATCTATATAAATGATTTTGATACTTTTTCTTATATATATAATATTTAGATACTAAGAACCTTAATATGGAAATAATAGGGTTTTACCATATTCTGTTTATGGTTATGTTGTTGAACTCCCAGAATTTATAATGCAGACTACATGTTTTAATTATAGAGAAGAGACAGGCATTTGGGGATTATCAAGCTATGGAAGAAAATCAACAGAAGGAAATATTGGAGGTAAATTAATTCAAAAGATTCTGAAGGGTTGAAGCTCTATAGATAGTTTTCGATTGACTTAAATTTAAAGAGAGTTACTTCCCATTGGCCGCCATACTGGAGGTCCGAAGAAATGCTTATATTCTTTCATTGTTCAACCAATTTTGAATTTTTATATTTGCGATTTTGAATTAGGAATCAATATTTTTCTGAAGTATATAAATTTTTAAAAGTCTCCTTTATTTAAAAAAATTACTTGATAAAGATTTTCCACTGAATAGTTCTACTATATTTTCTTAAACTTGGTAAGACAAAGAGGAAAACTCACTGAGCCAACCTCCAGAATGGCGGTTAACAGGAGGTAACTTTTGCTAAATTTAGGCCCATCGAAAACTATCTATTGGAAATGTTGGAGGTAACTTGATTCTAAAGATTCTGAAGGGTTGAAGCTCTATATTAAATATTGGAGGTATATTAATTCTAAAGACTCTGAAGGGCTGAAGCTCTATAGTAATCACATGATCCATCTATATAAATGATTTTGATACTTTTCCTTAGCCTTCAGATATCATTTAAAAAATCTGGTTAAGAAGACAATCTAAAGTAACATAAACTAATACTTACTGTAAATCACTTTTTATTCACGAGAACTTTATTTTCACGTAATTAAGCGAAACAGTTTACTCGCGAAAATTTATTTCTCGCGTATAATGTTCCTTAAGATTATATAGAGCAATAACAACAATTCCTGAAAATTTTGTCTCACTTATCAGGAGTCAAATGAATGACGATCTCGTGAAAAAAAGGTGTCGCGAAAATTTAGTGATCTGCAGTAATTGTAATGGGGATGGTTACAGATATTCCCCAAACGCTCCCCAAAACCCCTTTAGTGCTTTTTTCTGAAGACTTTTTCATATGCTCAGTCTATAATTTTGTCATATTCAATATTGCATGCGTGCATGTGCAAATATTGTGCATGCATATGAAAGATGATCATGGCATGTTCTTACCATATGATTACCATGTCTTGATATGCAGAGAATCTATACTGTAAATCTGGAAATTTTTGCGGCAATTTTATTTTGTTAATCTGGGTCAAAATACTGTTGATAAATTTTTACGTTTCAAAATTTTGCGAATGACCACTACTTTGTTTATATTTTCTCATTGTTGAATTATTTTTAAGAAAAATATTTTTGCAAATGCAATGAACTCGCAAAGAATGAGTGCACTTAAGTATGTCATTTGGAACCTTTTTGGCTACCCATTTTAAGCTTAACATTACAATATATTGCTAAATTAATCTATGATTAATGTGCAAGCATATGCTTTTGATATTTATTTCTAGAATTTTTTGTCATACATATTTCTATAATTACAGAAAATGTAATTGAAAAGAACATGTAAAAGCCTTAAATTCCGGAAATTTGAACGGGACCACTTTCGAATCTAAGGTATCCACAAATAGGCGGAGACATTTAAACCGCATGGTTGTGGAATGTAAACATTAGCACATATGATTTTTTCGCATTGCGAATTGAAATGGAGAAGAGAGAGAGATCATGTTGATTTCATGGTGCACAATTATTAAATGATTTTAATGTTAAGGGATGGGGTAAATGTCTCGCTGTACAGACCATAATACAGAGGCGACATAAGCCTATACATGTACTTACTAATGACACTGTCAAAACCAGAATTCTTTCAAAACACCCATTATGAAAAGCATAAAGATAAATAAGAGACATATTATCTTCAAACCCTATTAAAATTTGCGCAAAAATCTCCCAAGTTTGAAGTTGGAAGTACGATAGATAATGTCACAACAGAGACTTAAACACAATGAAATTTTCAATGAAAGAGTTAGCATATCAAACAGCAGAAGGTCACGTGAGAAAGGTGATTATAATATCAAACGTTGTTGCTGAGTGACCGGTTAATTTAGTAGCTATCTCGACCCTAGTTTGGGGACATTTTTTTGAAAATTAGATATGAGCCGCAACTTGGCCAACATTGTCCTTTGGCTACGTATAAGTTTAAGTTCTGTGCAAATAAGAAAAATGGCCAAGTTGCCACTCGATGTAAACAAAGTCATTGAAAACTGGTATGCATATGAATAACAATAGAAATGAGACAAAACTGTTAGACCCCCGTCTCAAAAGCTAGTGTCGTTCGGCATTTCATGTAACATAATATACCAAAACCTGCTCTTAAGACATTGTTTAATACCTATAAAGCATAAATTTAATGGATTTTGGAATTTTATTTTGCGCAAAACATCGGGATCCTACTCTCATTGCTTAAGTGCACTCATTCTTTGCCAAAAATTTATCTACAGCAGAAATTTCCAGATTTACAATAAAAAAATAACATAAAAATGTAAATTATTAAATATTGCAAGTGCATGCATGCATGTCCTTGTATTCAAATTTGATAGTAGCATATTGTATGCATTAAATATACCTATTCAAGACATATTCTAAATTTCATCTTGTTGTATTGAGAAACAAGAAAGCTTTAGACATTTCAAGTTTCAGCCAATCAGATTACAGCACAGGCTCATGTGCTTTAATGTGACAATACTTTTATAACATTTCAAAGGATTTTGTCAAAAAACAAGAAAGATAGAGACTTTAGTCCA
>NW_026933863.1:0-5857 GCF_032062105.1 Saccostrea cuccullata
ATCCACTATTTAGCCAAGGCAAGGACATCCTCAGCCGAGAACGTTTACTCTCTGAACAACAAAAAACCCAGATATCATTCAACTTAGTAAGAGGGCACTTCCACCAGAAGAGGCTACTAAAGTTGGAGAATGCTTTATATGAAAGAGGGCATCCTTATGCGAAAATGGCGACCACCTACGCTTCCCCAGATGAAGTGTGGCGTGTTGTTCACCAGATAGTGGTCCCAGCTGTTTATGTGAAGTCATGAGTTTAGCTCACGATACACCTATGGCTGGTCATTTAGGTATCAATAAGACTTATAATAGGATTTTGAGTCATTTTTATTGGCCTAAGCTAAAAAAGGATGTTTCGAAGTTTTGCAATATGCCATTTCTGTCAATGGTAGGTAAACCAAATCAGAAGATACCATCTGCTCCCCCAACCCCATTCCAGCTTTTGAAGAACCGTTTAGTCGAGTGTTGGGGATTGTGTAGGACCTTTGCCTAGGACTAGATCGGGAAAACCAGTATTTACTTACCATTATGTGTACATCCACTCGGTTTCCTGAAGCCATACCTCTAAGGAATATAAAGGCAAAGAGCATAGTTAAGGCCCTAACCAAGTTTTTCAGTTTTGTAGGAGCACCCAAGGCAATTCAGTCGGATCAAGGCTCAAATTTTATGTCGGGGTTGTTCCAGCAAGTCATGCATGAGTTGGGTATTAGGCAGTATGATCAACTGCTTATCATCCTGAGTCCAGGGAGCGCTAGAACGTTTTCATCAAACCCTAAAAACAATGCTGAAGACCTATTGTTACCAGTATGAGAAAGACTGGGATGAAGGGGTTCATCTTGTGCTATTTGCTGCACGAGAAGCAGTCCAGGAGTCTCTTGGGTTTAGTCCTTTTGAATTGGTGTTCGGTCATACAGTTAGAGGTCCTTTGAAATTGTTGAAGGAAAAGTGGCTGACTGAGACTAGTGATCTTAATCTTTTAGATTATGTGTCTGATTTCAAAGAAAAAGTTTACAATGCTTGTAAATTAGCACAAGAAAATTTGAAGAGTTCTCAGATGAAAATGAAAATGTGGTATGACAAAGATGCCAGAAATAGGGTGTTTAAGCCAGGTGATAAGGTTCTTGTATTTTTACCTATTCCTGGTCAACCTTTACAGGCCAGATTTTATGGCACATATGAAATTGAAAGCAAGATCAGTGATGTGAACTATGTAGTTAAGACACCAGGTCGACGTAAAGAGAAACGGGTTTGTCACATTAACATGTTAAAAGAGTATTTTGAAAGGTGTGACCGAAATTCTGTAAAACCAGTTCCACTTTAGCCAACGCTAAGACTGTTCAAAATTGTATTGAAAGTGATACGAGTGTAGAAATGAATGAGAAAGATTGTAATCAGAGTGTCCGCTTGAAAAACTCAGAAATTTTGGCTGATTTTGATGCCAAACTTGGACATTTGAACATTCACCAAAAAGAACAAGTTAAAAACTTGATGAATGAGTATCATCAAATCTTCTCGGATGTTCCAAAGAAAACTAATGCAGCTTGTCATGATGTTATAGTTGGCGACGCTCTGCCTATCAAACAACATCCGTACCGTCTCAATCCAATAAAATTGCAGTACCTAAGAAGGGAAGTGCAGTATATGTTGGACAATGACATTGTTGAACCTAGTAAAAGTAATTGGAGCTCACCGTGTATTCTTGTACCAAAACAGGACGGTTCGTACCGATTATGTACAGACTTTAGAAAGGTGAATTCTGTTACCAAAACTGATTCATATCCAATACCTAGAATTGATGACTGTATTGACAGCATTGGAAACGCCAAATTTGTCAGTAAATTTGACCTGTTGAAAGGCTACTGGCAAGTGCCGTTAACAGAAAGAGCAAAAGAAATATCTGCTTTTGCTACACCAGATGGACTTTATCAGTATAAAGTAATGCCTTTTGGCATGAAAAACGCACCGGCTACATTCCAAAGGATGATTCACTCCCTTCTTCAAGACCTCGAGGGATGCGAGGCCTACATTGATGATGTCGTCATATACAGCGACACATGGGACGAACATCTCCGAATCATGCGTGCTTTATTTGACATTTTAGCTGAAGCAAACTTAACTCCATAAACAATAATTTGAACAAATCTGAATCTACACTACTTAGGGATACTTCCATATCAATATGGCTGGTTAATCGTTTCTTTGTTGTTCTTAAGAATAAGATTATCAAACATTTTTTCTTGAATATTCTTATGCCAATTTTTACCCCCATTTTGACCCAGCCCTCTTCCTGGTATTAATCTGAACAAAGTTGAATCTACATCACTTAAAGAAGGTTTCTTATAAGTTTATATTTTTATGCCCAGTTGCTCTTGCGAAGAGGATTTTTAAAACATGCAACCAAATTTTCACTGTTTTTCTAAATTATCTCCCCTTCACTTGAATAAAACCGGATCTCCTTCACCTAAGAATGCTTTGTAGATAGTTTGGTTGAAATTGGCCCATGGGTTCTAGAGAAGTTGAAAATCTGAAAACCTTACAGATGAACAGACAGACAGCTAGACAGACAGACTACAGACAAAATTTGATCAAAAGTTTGATCATTCAACTTAAGTGAGCAAAAATGAACAGAAAAAAGCACATACCACAATGATGTCTTGTATCTGGTAAAATAATGTAAAACTGCATAGTTTCCCTTGATCTTGTTTCTTTATTTTGCTGAGAAAACAATGGACAATTATATATTATTTATTATTCTTACAAAAGTAAACATATAGGCTTTAATTACCTAATTTTATTTAATCATGTTAATTGATAAAATATCTTAATTCAAATGAAGATTTTTACTCAACAGAACATGTGAATCAACAAAGGATTCTAGATCTACATTAATTTACTTTTATTTTTTTTATCCCTGGTTATTGATGGAGATTTGCATGCTGAAGAAACATCAAAACCTGTGAGGTAGCCATATTTTCATCCTTGTTAAAGCTGCACAGCATATCCCTAGTATAGATATCTGTCAAAAGAAAGTCAGAACATTTTAAACTTTTACATAGATATAGTATAAACCTAACGCTTTTACTTGAAAGTTTATTGTCCCTTCTCCCAACCCCACCCCCAAAGAGCAACTATTTCCCGAGGTGCAGACAAGGGAAAAAGTTGTTGTTTTAATCTGGTACTCCACAGTAAGAGCCTCGCTTCACGTCCCTATGCTCCTAATACGAAGGGTTTTCCCAAAATTTCGTAGACTGGGCTCATATCTTTCAAAGAAATTAAAGTATCTTTATAAAAATTTTAGGGTGGATAGAGCGTGTTCTTGACAGATAAATTACGAAGTTTTATCATGTTTACTTTAAAACTTTTCGAGAAAAAACATTTAAAGTGATATCGTTCCCTAACACCCGGAGCAATCTGCAACGTCAAAAAATACAAATGTAAACGGGTCAAATTTTTGGCGAAAATATTTAATTACCAGAATCAAATTCTAAATCAAACGAAACGGTTATAGTTATAAATGTGAAACATCTTAATTACGATGATATGATTAAACTTTAAAAAATATGTAAACAAAGTATATGCATGTATACAGGTATGAAATAATAATAATTTGAAAACGATATATTTATACAGACTTTTCTTCTGTTTCCTCTAATGGAGTTGCACAATGGAATCTTTTCCTTTTTCTTAGCCTGTCTTTATTTTAATTACTGTTATTCACATATACATAGAGAAACCGTTTTTGTCATTTTAAATACAAGGACGAGAAAAAGTTTCCTACTCTACCAAACATTTATGACTGGTACATTTCTGTAACAGTGAATTCAGGATCAAAACACTTGATCATAGTCCAGTGCGCCGCCTGTGCCAACGAAGCCGCCATTTTGCAAAAAGTCCGATTTCAACCCTATGTATATAAAACGTTATAAAATTTGTTTTTATCAAAGAAAACACTCCAAATTTTGAGGAAATGTAGTTAATAAAACATCATTAAGAATTTTCATTTCCTTAAAAAAAAATATGGGGCAGTAATTACTTTTCCGTAGGATTTTAAATATAATATGCCAAGTTGTATTTGCAACTTTTGAGCACTGCGCCACCTCCCTACACTAGACAATGAAATGTGTCTTTTAAATTGGAATAATCTGTGTAGTTTCTCCATATTTGTCCATAAATTTGTTAGATAGTATTGGTTTAATCTATATACGAAGTTTCATTAATGTATGACGTAGGGTTCCTACAAAGCAACGCTTGTCTACGGAATTTTGGGACAACCCTCGTATATCTCGGCGGCACCGAGTCTAAAATATCTCGCCGTGAACCTCTACATGCTGGAGTATACTGTTTTGGGGGACAAAAATTACACCGATACTGGTCAACTTTACTAGATTTACATCACAATCTGGATAATAATATTTAATGGAAGAGATCGAAAATGAAAAGTGAGGAAAAACAATGCCGTCTGTCAATAATTTTATGATTAATTGACTGATCGATTGATTGGATATGTCATATTCCAGAATTTTTCACTCATATGCCGGTGAAGGGCTTCAGATTTTGACCTTTACTCGGCATTCAGGGCCATTGAGCAGTGAGGGATCTTTATCGTGCCAACGCCTGCCGCTGACACGGGACTCAGTTCCTAGGGTCTCAGCTGAAGGACCCGCAACTTTCACCTCAATATGCTGAATGCATGGTGAAGGAACAGTTGCTACCTATTCTTTAAGGGAGTATGGAACTGACGATTTTGAATCCACCGCGCATCCTCAAGTGACGTCAATGAATTTTACGTTCGTGTATGTCGTTAAAATCTTTCGATGATTTTTTGATTAAATTTTACCGTAAAACTTATTGTATAGATACACTTGATATGAAGTAATATAAATTTGTGATGAAAATGTCATTAAAATCGAACCACAACACAACTCAGTGTAATTTTTACGACTTATCTTGCTTATCGCCGTTTTCGGCAATGTCAACAAAGCGGATGTTTCGGAAAGCATGAAATGCGGAAAAAGCTCGGGTTTTCGTTGTTAAATCTATCTAGCGGTACAACAAGGCTTCTTTGACCCAAAGAAGGCGATAGTGAACTGTGTCATACTGAACTTACTCTGCCAATAATCACTCGAATGAGGAATCACAATCGCATCACCATGATCACCCCACCCTACCAGTACCATGCCCACGACAACTCTCGTCTGATCTACCCAGGTTTGTCTCTAAATTCAACCTATTATTTTTTTCATAGCAATTCTTTGCAATATAAATATTCAAGCTGGGTTAAAGGGCACTATGACTATTAATCCGAGATTCCTCCGACTCTAACCCCTGCTTTTACATTGTAACCTGCACAAGTCATAATGTAAAAGCA
Organism: Saccostrea cuccullata; assembly: GCF_032062105.1. Classification (NCBI taxonomy): domain Eukaryota; kingdom Metazoa; phylum Mollusca; class Bivalvia; order Ostreida; family Ostreidae; genus Saccostrea; species Saccostrea cuccullata. The sequence continues at coordinate 5,363 of NW_026933863.1, forward strand.
GGGATTAGAGTCAGGGGAATCTTGGATTATTATACAAATATGGACTCAATGTAGGTCAATATGCATTTATAATAACCCAGGATGACAGATATTGACCGAAGATACATGTAGTATATCGACCGAGGGCGCTATAGCCCGAGGTCAATATACTTCATGTATCTGAGGTCAATATCTGTCATCCTGGGTCATTATAAATGCATATTGGGGACATACTAAAACAAGTCCCACGGGGAAAATAAGTCCCACATGAGTCCCACAGAAAAATAATGAGTCCCACCAGTAAATATGATATTTTATTAATATTTAACAACATATCTTTATAGATTATCATTGTTTAGATATATTTTTGTTGTGAGGTGTGTTGTATTTGTGTTGTTTCATCATGTATATTATTAGTAACATTAAGTTTTTTGAACATTCCAAATGGTCAATATGTTTGGTCATTTTTTTTAAAAATTCATGAACTTTTTATTAAATTTCCAGGAATATCATGTA
>NW_026933864.1:0-58508 GCF_032062105.1 Saccostrea cuccullata
ATTGACAGGAAAGTTTGTAGAAAACTTACAAACAATTATCTACTATTATTAGTTAGAATTGAATTCCATGCAGTATTTACTTTCTGTAAAAAAAAAGTATGGTTTTTATAACATTGAAGGATATGGATAAATGTGGTTATCGGCCATTTTCCACTTTATACTTTGCTTTGAAACTTTTATCGATACTTCTCAAAGATTCATATCTTTGAAAGTGAATGTACAATCTAGTTGTGTTTTATTTCCTTTGAATGTAGTATGTATTTTTTTGGTTCTATGTTACTCATAATCTGTGAGAATGTTTTGCTTGAAAAGCTTAAAAACAGCACGAGAATTCATTTTTGTTTTGAGACATACAATTATTTTACATTTTTAAAGATGAAAGATTTTAAAGTGTCATAACTGTGTTTACTTATTTAGTATTTTTATAACCATAATTGTTATATTTGTAAAACAATATTACCTCAAAATTGTCATTAATAACATTCATATACAAGTTGAATAAATATTTACTGCCACTTTATATAATTTTTAATGAATATTTGCTTTAAATGTATTCATCTAATGCAGAATAAATTCAAAACTTCATCATGAAAAGAAGGCTTTGCCGTGGTCTTTAATTTGAGGCCAAAATAATCTTCAGTTTCTCAGGTCCAAAAAAGTTCAAAATTCAATTAGGCAGACATGAAGGCTTACTTTTTTATGTAAGATATCCGTCTATTATCAAATTACTGATATCAAATGATTCTTATCTTTATTAACAAACTTAAAAATAATGTTATTCCAACTATTGACAAAAAAAAAATTCATAAAAATACCATATATTGATCATGAGCATAGAAAGCATGCATGAAAAGGAGATATTTTCAATTTTAGTAAATGCAAAAGTTGAGAAGTTCACATATTTTACAAAGGAGAATTGAGTTTTTTCCCTTTTCAATACATCAACATTGATCAGGATTTAAGGGGGTCGACTATAGTTTTATTGTGTGAAAACTACAATAGCGAAACTCTTTATTTTTATACCATATATAACTTACATTAACTTCAGTGTACATGCAAAGTTTGGGGAAAATCTACAAAATACATCTCAAAATACAGGTACATTTATTATAGGATTATATAGGAAAATGCCAAGTTTTAGCACTTAAAAGCAAATTATACAAATACTACAATAGACATTTGTCAAACTATTTTATTTTATGAGTAATACTATATGATACAATATATATAAGAAACAAAAAATTCTACCGTCTTGTTAAGAGAGTATCTCAAAATGCCAAAAAATTAGCAAAGAACTTAATTTTAATAATTAAGCGTAAAAAGTTGCATTAAAACAAATACGCTTCATTTTACTATGATGCGCGAAATATTGCGCAATGTAAACTATAGTCGGCTCCCTTGACGGTGTTGATTTATATTGACCTTCTTTGATTAGACATATCCCAATAAAAAAAAAACACAACAGAGTCTAGCATATCTGTTTTCATAATGACGAGTTAACAAGAAAAGCTGATGATAAGCTGGAACAGCATTCACTTCTGTTGTCAACTTCGCTTATTATAGTTTTGGTCATTATGTACCATTATCACCTGTAGATAGAATTAATGTATTTAAGTTGATTGCAATTGGATGCGCGAAAGCATGCCCTACGTAGGAAAAAATACTGTATCTAAAATAAGTTACTGACAAATAAGTTGACAATGGCAAAACTATCACCTCGTTTAAGTTAGATAGCATTTCGCCAATTGTATGATCGAAATAATGGCTTGTTCCTTTAGTCTTGTGCTGACTGGCATTTTTCAAATGATTACGTTGTTATTTTCACACTGAATAGTCTAGAGATTCTGTTTTCGTGACAGGACCGGATTAATGGGGCTAGGTAACCAGTTGACAGGGGTTGCTTATCTATAGTACCTCATTCAAATGATGATGTTTTAGGGAGGGGTCCAGGTTTGCTGTCCTCCCAGTTTGTATGTTCCAGTGCACTGAGCTTGATTACTGTTTTTTTTTTTTCATAACTCATTTTTATCCGTATGTCTTGGACCAGCTCCAAGACCCAACAGGGTAATAAATAAATTAACAAGGCTTTCAACAATTGTAAAGTGTCATATAGCTGAAAGAAAGAAATAGTACCAGAGGTAAAGAATATACCGGTATATCCAGAGATACTTCGTTCCAAAGGAGAACTCCAAGACAAGCAGCCCAGGACAAAATCTCTTCTCAACATTGAGGGAAAAATATCTACCTATCAATGTTAGCAAAGACGGCAGATTTCAGAAAGAAATACATCAGCACTTCAACAACAAGGGATCCAAAAATATCAAAGGATGTGTGAAGCACATTGGCAACCTAATTACCTTTCTGTTCTCCCGATCAAGACAGGACCCACAGGGCCGGATAAGCAATCGACTGTGGATGCTTAATTCACGATAGTACCTCTTTCCAATACTAGTAATGATATTTTAAGGGGGGATCCGTGTTTGATGTGCCTCCAATTTGTTTTGTTCCAATGTACTCTTATAGTGACGTAGTGAAAAAGTAGAGAAGAAAGAGAATCAGCTGTATGAAGTTAGGTCAGGTGACTTTTACGGGAGGGCATCGAAAGACCTTAGAACAATTAACAATTAATAGATTGTTATCAAGGTTTGACACAGAAAAAGGGACTTACAGTGTATGTAAATGGGAAGCCTGGTTCCGTCAATCTTACAATGCTATTTAGTTGAATGTAAAGGCGGGGTGCAGGGGCTCTCAAGCCTAGGCAGTGTGGCAGTTGCAGACTTTTAGAATAGTGTCATCACTGCGGAGAAATGTTGTACAAAACCAGACAACCACTGATTTTGCACTGAAAAGAGAAGCCGAAGTGGATTCCTAGAACCAAGAGGGAATCTTTGGCCACCACTTACATGACTTAGTCTAGTGATTAATCAACTAGAAGATATGGTGTAAATAAAAAAATCAAGTAAAGGTTTGAAGCAGTAATCGGGTAGAGGGTGTTGCGAAGTCAGTAGGACAGTAAAGATGCAAATTAAGGATTTATTGCTTATTAAACATCAGGGTTGGGGTTAAACACAAGTGTAGTTTTTAGAGCATGAAATAAAAATAATGCACAAAATGGATATTAAAAGTGTAGCAGTACTCTAACATAATTTTCAACGAATGGATAGCATGTAAGATCGTTATGATAGGTCTGACGAATTCGATATAGGTCCATTCTACATGAATGCATGGTCAACTGCTAGACTTGTTCTCTGTTTCGGGCTGCTATTTCTCGTCGCATATGGAGTTGTATTTCGTCAGCGAGACAGAAAGTCTATTAGCTTGCAGACTGAATCATGTATTAATGTCTTCATATCTATGTCTTTTTTAACGAATAATACATTTCATTTTGAAATAATTACAGTTTTCTCTTTGATTTGTCTCTTAAGGATGCCCTTTTGGTTTGGTGTCTTTGATTGCTCCTCTGATCGTTGGGTCGTAGGAGGTTGTGGCGTCACTGATCGAGCCGTCAAAACATCCTCAAGCTCCAAAGAATTAGCTCCCATGACTACGTTAAATTTGTACAGCACCCAGTAGCGGCCCTTAGGATCGCTTGTTCCGGCAACTCGCACACTTCCGCCGGCAGTAGAAGTTCGGACAGCCGCTCGCCAAACGTCACCATTTCCTTTTTCAATTTTTCTTCCATTTACGACTGCTTTAATTATATCACTTGACCGAAACCTTATTTTTATCCACGTCTCTTCCCGCAGCTCACGTGTCAATGGTTCCAGTAGCTGGCAGTGATATTCTGAGGCGGAGGAATACATAACCGGAAATGGTAAAGAGTGGTCCATGGCGTCTTTAGTACAGTCTATTAAATACAAAAGAACTGGCTCATAATCCACTGATTTTGCTTTACAAAAGATTTGTAATTTATAGAATCCTTTCTCTGAAAATTGACCACGTATGGATATTGCATTTCCAATGTTTTCTACCAACACGTAGCGTTCTATGTTTTTCAGTGTGCCTTCAGAGTAACTTAATCTATATGAAACAGGGAAATCTCTTTCTATAGGTAAAGTCAACTCTAAAATGCCATCTTTTGGGGTTATTAATAGAGGAGAATCCACACTAGTTTGAAATCCAAAATCTCTGTAATCTGACCTTGACCTCCAGACGCCGGAATGTTTGGGATATAAATACACCTTAGGCTCTGTTTGCCTACAACGCAATATGTATGACACAAGTGCATAAAGAGTTGCATCCTTCTGGTCAACACTTCCGACAATTGTCAATCGAAACTTCCCCACCGTTGGGGGCCTATTCGAATGAGAATTAGTTTTGGTTTGGATTTTTCACTAATGTATACTGTTTGTGAACATTACCATCTGTGTCTGTTAAGCGTGCCGCTACGTTGTTTAACATTTTTGACGTCCCTTTTATAAACACGGTGGCAGTCAACGTCACCTGAATCACAGCCTGTCTATGAGAAACTAGATCCACGCCCCACTTGAAGGATTTTATCGTCCTTTTTACATTCTTATTAAATGTTTGTAATGTCAAAGGTTTCTGAAGAAGTTGCCAAGCTTTGCTTTCCTTTTTGTTGTTGTCCATGTAGGGAAAATGGGTAGAAATCAGCTTGTCGGGATCGGTAAGGAAATAAAAGTTTTCGAATTCCCTGGTATAATGACCCTCGTCATTCACGTGACCTGCGCCTAAGGTACGGTCAATCAAACACCATTGCCCGACCACGTGAACTACATTTCAAGCGTGATTGGTTGTTTGTGCATACTAAAAAGGTTTTGTTGCGTTATATCCATAACCTTTCCCAAATCCGTGAAGAGTTTTGACGGGAATGTTTGATAATCTATAAATAGAAATACAGATGATTTCAACGGAATAAATAAAGACATTAAAAAGTTTTGATCATATGATTTGGTAAAGTAGACTAGTGCATTAAAATATTAATTGATTAATGAAGCGAGTAGCGGCATAACTCCGCAAATAGTTCAGCATAACCGTAGCAAAGAGCCACTTTTGTGTGCATTGTAAATTCCGCTGCTACCGGCTTCTTGTAGTTATTTAGAAAGGACCGAAGATCTAGTCTGTAAAAACATATGAATGTGACATAAGTCAGCAATTCAATCTATATAAAAATGCAGTTAAATTGCAAATAATCCGTTTCTGAGTGAACTTCTTATACGTATTTGCAGAAAAGACTTAAAGGTTGATGGCATAAACATGCAGACAACGCATCTTTCCGAACACTCTACAATTAATATGGGAGAAGAGAGGTAACACCAAATATTCATACAGCTTATTTGTATGAAGTTATCTCTCTTTGAAAAAGAAAATTTTCTTTTTTTAAATGTTTTAACAAATAAATACCACACAGAGTTTTCCTATCATATAAACCAGGATAATAACTTACTCCACGTGGTTACATATCCAAGGATAGTAGGCCCGTACTCGTCCCAGGTTGGACTTAGACGCCTTAGACAAGTACTTGGCGAGGTTATGGACGGAAAGATCGTTGGATTTCGGAGCCTGTGTCAAGATTTAGTATATCAAGAAATTATTCATAATTCAGAGTCATGGCCGCTTTCTGTGTTAGTACATGTTGTTGAATTTTATGAGGTTTACTGTACAGTAAGGTACACATTTCATTTTTCTTTCACTTTAAGGAAATGTTGTTTTTTAATTCAATACGAAGAACAGCAAAAGATTCTAATTTTCCATGACTATAACTTCTTTCTACTGTAAAACTTTGAATAAAATTGATGTGGTAATTTATTAACAGTTAGAAATTCCATAAAACACGCATGTACAATCATGTATTTCGATCATCATTTTAACGTTGTTACAATATTAATGAATGGCATTGCGGTATTTTATGACCATTATATTATTTGCTCTAAATTGAAGTAAGCTACTAGTATTTCGTTTTGTGGGATTTTTTTTTTCTTTTCTCTTCTTTTGAAAATTTTAATGATTGTGCATGCACATATATCATATATTTGACTCTACAAATAATTATCCGTCATATTTGCCTTTATTCTTACGGCAGATTGCCTTGATCAACGTTAAGTATCTAAAAAAAATGTATATAAAATATACTTTTGCAGCGTAGATGTCGACTTTTTTTGAACATCGATTGATCGGAGATGACATCATCTCTTCTGAGACTGGGCGCCAAATTGGTGCCAAATCCTCGTCAACGATTGGTTGATCGCTGATCAAGCGGGTATCGGGGAGAATTGTGACATCAGAGATCTTACAACAGGGTTTGGATGAGCATCTACTCATATCTCATCCCACCCTTTGAATCACATTATTATCTGATACCTGTGTTTGGAAACAAAGAACAAAAATGGCGTTTCTAGATGGAAAAACAGATCGGAAAAAATTGTATATGTACATGGAAATGTCAATCTAATTAAAATTAGATCTTTGGTCCGCTCCATTTAGATCTTTGATTAGCGATCTAACTGGAGGGGATCAAAGATCTAAAGGAGTTTTCGACTTAAGTATAGTAGCTTGGTCCCTTTTTTCGCCCTTATTTTACAGAATATACTTGAGGATATGGTATACTTTTTATTTTCATGGTGTATAACATAGTATTTCTGATTAAAATTTTGTACAATTATTATTAATGACTTTGAGTATTAAAAAATAAAAGCCAATTTTCAACACCTACCGCAAATACAAATTCCGGAACATTTTCTTTCGGACAGAGTACGGTTTCTCTGTTATATACAAATGGGCGGAGACATTTAAATTATGTACTATATAAAGGAAGACATAGTGAGCGTTAGGGTGTGATAAGAAATAATTACCAATGTAGTAGGGGTAAGAATAATCTTCAATAAGCTTGAATTGTATTTTGCACTATTCGTTTTCTTCTTAATTTGGGTAAGTGGTCTTCTTTTTGTTCTTGCAGTATTTTTGGTCTAAAAATCCCCTAATCGCTTTTTTAAAAAATGTTTAATCTGCATCTATCAAATATATTACCCTTAACCACTATACTAATTTTCTTCCATATGACAATTTAAAAAGTACAAGCGATCGAATAATAAATTACGGTAAATACACTCAGAAATACACTACCTTTCCTTTGTAAAGGGGGAATTGAGAAAACATAAACAATAAACCTGAACAGAAGTTTGATAATTTTAAGCAAAATAATGAGTAAACTCTTCTAAACTTGAAAAAAATCGATTATATAGGAGTGGGCATTAAACTATTACTAATTGTTATTTGAAAAATAAAACAATAATTTCAATGTGTGTTTATTCATATCGAACCAGCCTAAAGGCATAGAAAAGGTTTTTTTTTGGGGGGGGGGGAACTAAAGATTTATCTCTGAAAAGAAGGGGTTACCCCTCCCCCCGATACATGTACTACATGCCTGACATGTATATTTATTTCTCTAAATTCCGCAATAAATATTCCGATTTACTTATCGATTATTGTTTAGAATATACATGGCGTGTACAAATCGCGTAATATACATGTGTATAATCACTTCAACAACATTTGTTGAATAATTGAAACATAATTATTATACTTATAAGGATTCTTAATAATAAATATCACAAGATTGGTAAATGAAAATCAAACTCAATATTCATCTACTTTGTTGCATTAATACATTCGAAGTTTTTCCGAGTTTATATGCACGCCAAAACGTGACAAAAGTGTAAGGTTGCTTTGAATATTGAAGTGGTCAGTTCAGTGCATTTGTTTTTCTAGAATGATTAAATGTTGAAACGTTTTTGGTATTTTTGCTTGTTTGTTTCTTTTTCGCAATAAATAGATATGTTAAATGTGTATTTATAAACATCTACTCGTACATTATTGTGTTGTTCACAGTCACCAGGAAAATTGCAATCATTATATGTATGAGAATTAAAATATGTCCATGAAAATCACCATTTGAAATTTAAAATGAGTGATATTCTTAGAAGCCTATAGAACCTTGTTTTGAATTTTAAAAAATAAAAGCTGGTGACTGCACTTTTCAAAATTTAATACGAGCTACATGTGTCGCTTCCTAAAGAAAACACGCTTTCCGGAGGTATTCACCTGTGGCGGAATGGAATCACGTGACATATTATCTATTCTTAGCAGGTCTACAAGAGGTTAATCCTATGTAAATGTACTCACCAAGCAGATTCAAAACCATGCTACTTTTAAGTAGAAAACATACAGCGCAAGGTTGTTCACCAAAGATATTTTCACACAATCTGTATTGGTAAAATGTACATATCATATTTTAATCTCGTCTTTGAACAAATCTGCGCTCGATGTTTACGAAAGCTGAGAAGTAGGTACCAGCCACAAATTTCTTTTGATATTCATGAAAATCAAAGGACCCCACCTTCAAAACACAGCTTCGCGTGTTGTCTATTTCAATTATTTAAAATTTTTAAACGTTGACGCGAATACTACAGACATGAGAGAACAATGTAATTTACTTTTTAAGTGTCTTAATGAAAGTTTTAAATTTGATGAGTAACCGGGGACCACAGATAATGCCTTATTGAGACTTCTTCTTTAGTAAGATTGGAGAAAATCTTTTTTGAGAGAAAAGGTTGGCCATTTCTTTATTAAATCTAAGGCTTATACCAAATAAGTTTCATTTCACTTTTGAAAAAAAAAATTGTATACTTTATTCAGCAAAATGTATCGATGGAATGCGTCAACCCCTCCATCCCCACCCCCAACAACTCCCTCAATTTTCGTTATTACATGCACTTATTTTAAAGATTCCTCTTACACATAACGAGTTGGATAAAAGTCATATCCAACTAAAATGGGGGATTCTTTTTATCCCATGTTAATTACTTCAAAAGCAATGTTTTTTCCATGTTTTATGTAGGACTCCAATTTATATAACATCATAATGCTAACACAAAATCCATTGTAATGTCATACCGTACAGCACTTCACTGTAGAATATAAAAAAAATCTAATGAGTCATATCAGTGGGATAAAGGGATAACCATGGGAAAAGATGTATTATAAACACTAAATATTCAGCATTCGCTTGTGCTTTAAAATCATTTCATAGATTTTGCACATTACATATAAAGATATGTTCTCTATCCTAAAGTACATGACAAGATAGAGACAAAATGTCACAAATTCACGAATCCAGAAAAATCTAACAAAATTAACTCGAAAAGATAGGGAAATAAAAAATGGAAATTTGCATATCTTAATCATAAAAGCTTGTTTCAATTGATAAAATTTAATTTAGATGATTTTGATCATTTTAAATTCAATCAATAAAATGCGATTCTCTTTATTAATTAATAATAATAATAATAAATACTTTATTTAAAGAAGGTAACCTGGTTAGTGCATACACTATTCTTCCCCAGGGCCTTCTATATATGTCAAATACAAAAAATATACAGAATACAATTCATCATATATAATAGTAATATGTTTAAGGAATTACAATCACAAGATTATGAATATAGTGTCCATGTATAGTTAATTAACAATCATAATACAATATACAATATCGGAACCTTATCGTGCTCAAATAATTGTGCAGCAGCTGATGATATAATTTTCTATATTACGCTTAAATGTTCGTAGAGATTGAGAGAGTCTAATGTGTTGGGGAAGTGTATTCCATAGATGTACACCTGAATACTGAAAAGATGTCTTGAATAAGTTTGTACGAAATTTTGGCAATCTTAGATCATCATTACTTTCTGATCGAAGGTTATAAGAAGATAAAGAATGTAATTCAAATAAATTACAAAGATATTGGGGAGTCGTTACACTGAAAATTTTGTATAATAATATGTAATTGTATTGATCAACTAGCTCATAAACTGTTAACCATCCAAGTTTCTCAAACAGTGGTTTACAAGAATAATGCTTGCTGCCCTTTTCTGTAATTTACATAGTCTGCCCATGTCCTTCTTGAGGGCATTACTCCAGATAGTCAAACAATAGTTAATAGATGGTAAAATATAAGCATTGTAATATAGTTTTCTGGTATGTAGAGGGAGAAATTTCTTAATCCTTCGAAGAGTAAATAACTTATAATTTACCGTTTTACAAACCGAATCAATATGATTTGCATACTGTAACTTATCATCAATATGAACACCAAGAATTTTTTCAGTTTCAACCATTTCAATTGTTTTGTCTGAGGCATAAAGTTGTAAATTTGGATTATCTAATTTTGATTTTCTTTGCTGTGTTCCCATTAACATACATTTTGTTTTATCTACATTTAAAACCATTTGATTTTGAGCGGACCATTTCTCTATCTCACAAAGATCTGAATTTAGTGTATTTTCTAAACGTCTTGCATTATTATTATAAGAATACAGAGTTACATCATCAGCAAACATATCAATATTTAAATTGTTTACATGTAATGGAAGGTCATTTATGTACAATAAAAATAAAAGTGGGCCCAAAATTGACCCTTGTGGCACTCCTGCTGTGACGGGTAGAATATTGGAGACACATGATCCAAATTTAACACACTGGGTCCTATCGTAAAGAAATGATTTAAACCACTTTATAGCTGTTTGGTCAAATTTGTAATGGGTTAATTTCTCTAGAAGAATATCATGATTCACTAAATCAAATGCTTTACTAAAATCTATAAATGTTATACCGATTAGTTCACCACGATCCATTGCAGTAAGCCAACTTTCTGTTAGTTTTGTAAGTGAAGTTTGACAGGAATGGAGTTCCCTAAACCCCGATTGGGATTGTGTTAGTAGATCAAATTCATTAGTGAAATTTTGTATTAGCTTAGCAACATGTTTTTCTATCAATTTAGATATAGATGGTAGAAGAGAAAAAGGACGATAATTATTCGGGTCAGATTTGTCACCTTTCTTCAAAATAGGTGTTACTTTGGCTTGTTTTAAATTTGTCGGGAAAATACCACTTACTATGCTAGCGTTAATAAGATGAGTTATAGGTTTACATACCTATTTAGATGTGATTTTCAGAAGACGCGGTCCAATAAAGTCAATGACAGCTGATTTATTGATATTTAAAGAATTCAACATTTTAAAACCTTCACTTTCCTCAATTTGATGAATACTAAACAAGGTTTCCTCATCAAGTTCAGACCTAACAAAATTACATAATATATCAGGATCATAATCATGTTTTGGCATCTTCAAAAGAAGCTTGTTAGAGACATCCGTAAAGTGGTTATTAAAAGTATTTGCAATATCCTGTAAATTATCTACAATTTCCCCATTAGAAGACACATGAGATGGAGTTGTATTCTTAAGATTACATGTTAAATGATTACGATAGTTCCACATTTCTTTGGGATTTGAACTCTGTTCAATAGCTATTTTACAGTAAGAAGATTTTGATTTGTTTATAAGAACGCTAACTTTGTTTCGATAAATTCTATAGTTCTCCATGCCTCCTTCTTTGTGGTAAGAGTCCCGTAAATGTCTAGCATTGTTTATTTCTTGTGTCATCCATTTAGGACGGATTTCACTCTTTACTCGTTTTGTTTTAACCTGTGCATGCTGGTCAAGTACGCTATTGAATAATTCATAGAATTCAGTTAGTATTTCATTAGGGTCATGCATCTGGAGGAGATTGTTAAATTCTACATGCTTTAAGTCTTGGAAGATTATTTTCATTAAACTTCTTGAAGTCTCTATACTGAATTTCTATGTGTTTTCCTTTTTGCGGCATGTATTTTGTTTTTCTAGTGGCACATATTGGGTAGTGATCAGAGATGGCTATAAAAGGTACATTTTCTTCACACATGTTATCTGGTTTATTGGTGTAAAAGTGATCTATTAGGGTACTTGAGCGCCTTCCATTGCTGTCTTTAAATAAAAGAAGTTTCTTCTCTAACAGATCTAAAATGATGGGGTACTTGTCGCCATTGAAAGTAATTGTAACACTTTCCTGATTGTCCTGTACTTGCAAGAATTTTGGCACATCATTTACACTAAGACCCACTTATTCCTTTGGCAGATCATTAGTTAAAATAAATGATCTTGAAAATCCGGTAAATGAGTCCAAAAGTGACTTGAAAAGATTAGAATTATCACTCAAACTCATTATTATTCCATTGTTAAGCTTAGTAGAGATAAGATCTTCAGGAGCTGTAAAAACACTTCTGGTCACCTTGACTGCTTATCTTCTTATGAACACATTGCAAAACTTGATATAAGGTATAAGGTATAAGACTTGAGAAAATCTTTTAACTTCTGAAACAGAACGCCTGGAGCATGTCACAAGACCGCCTGGATCACGTGATTCGTGCATTGACAGAACGGTGGCAGATGTACATCAAAATCTGAGTGGACTACTCCAAAAAATGAACATTGAAACCTAATTTCATTTTTTTTAATGAAAGTATTTTACTTATTTTGCAAACTTTTTTAAACACCTTTCGTATAAATCTGCTGGGCTGATATGAATCCATATCACACTCCTACTATTATTCATCATAAAGATCATTAAAACTAGTTTATTTTGTGATTATACATATCTTTTTGGGGTTCACATTCTTCACATTTAATTACTGTTCTTTGTTACAATAAGCTACGCACATGTCAAATGTAAATGCATAATTGTATTCTCTCAAATTGATGTGCTATGTATTTAATAATTTTTTATTTGATAAATACAATAAAACTTACCCTAATCCCCATCATGTCATCTATCAGTCATCGACCAATATTACTCTTCGTGCCTTCGCCACTCTGGCTGATGTTGGTTTCTCGGGATGATACTGGATGTGATATGGAAAAGGGCATATATTTTATATTTATTACATAGCTTATAAATAGTCTCTAATAAAACACTGCCAAAAATCCAGAGAATTTTAGCGTTCAATATCTTGACGTTTTATTGAACGCTAACTTTATTATGTATATGAGTATGCCCGAAACAAACCGAATAGGAGCATTCAATATCGAACGCTCCATTGCTAACAAAAAAATCGTCTTGTCAAATTTTCAGAGCTAAATTAAAGAAAGGAATTGGCATCTAGGTAGGATGAGTTCATTTTCCACACAAAAATGAAATTATTTAAAATATAGAATGCATTGGACCCATTAAAACCTAAATAAGCAAATCATATCGCTCGGTATGGACATCGGAATTATGCGATATTGAACGCTAACACTACAGACGTAAATTTGAATGACGATACTAAAAAATCTAAATTTGAATGATTTTTTGTTGGAATAATTATTATAAATTATGTGGAAATGTTCAAGCTGTATAATAAACTCGTTTGCTGTTAAAATGTACTCGCAAGCTCGTGCATTTGAACAGCCAACTCGTGCCAATATTCACCAATATAAGTTCAATAACCCTATAATATATCACGTTTATTTTGATCTTTCTCCGTCACTATCCTTACTTAGATAAATTTGGGATTTTCGCATAATGAAAAAAAAAAACCAATGATCAATACCGTATGGCGGTTTATTTTAGCGGGGTGCTTAAAGTGTTATATAGACTATAGAAAAAAAATACCAAGCCAGGTAAATTATATGAGGAAAAACAAAATGACAAGAAATCAGCAATATCAATTAGGGTAATATTTATCATTTTCCATTTCAGGATAAAATTCACTTGGCTTGGTTTACTTTTTGAAAGTTTATATTACACTTTAGGCAACAATGTAACTTATTTCAAAAATTTGTTTTCACCTGTAAACCTTTTTACTGAGGGTGAATTGTCCATATTTGCTTTTTTATTGAAAAATGACATATTTTTTAAGTCTATTTCATTTATCATTTCTTAGGAGAAAAAAAATTCAAGAATTATCTTTTTTTCTAAACTTTTACTTAGTGTGTTTTGTCCATATTTGTAATTTTTTTTAAAATTAACTAATATTTTCCAGTTCTTAGGATAAAAAAAAATCTAAGAACAAACCACTTTTCTAAACTTGTGACATTATATTAAATCTCCTCCAAAGAAAAAAAAAATGTTTGTATCATCTGTCCTTAAAAACTATTTTATTATTTAGATTTAAGCATTATTCCTTAAGAGTAAAAGATAGAAAAAGGGAAAAATTGAGATGCATGTATTGTACGCTCTCTTTCATAGTGGTATATATGTCAAATAACTACACACTTTTGTATTTAGTACTTAAAACAACTTGAGTTTATTATCAAACAATAGAATACACTAATCAAAAATTATTTAGAAAGTAACATTATGTCTTCCCAGCTTTCCATTTCGTGACGGAGATAGGATACTGAGTGATTTATTTGATCTTTAGTAATTATTTATGAGACTTTGTTATAAAATTCTAAAATCAATTCTTAATCCCAACAAAATGTAAACATGTAACTTAAATATCTTCAAAGTTTTTTTTTTTAATCAAAAGAGGAAAAATTCTGTGAGAATCATTATGTTATAATAGAATTGCTATCATAATGAATATAATTGGAAGGCACATGTAGCATGAATAGTTTTAAAGATGTATTATCCATCATTTATAAATGATGAAGGTGTAAGTGAAATGTATAATTTTTATGAAATCTTTTTTTATTTCATTACTAGGATTAAATTTCAACATGAATTTCACACATATATGTCTGCTGGTCACGTGTCTGTCAAACATTTATATGGCACGTTGTGTAGAGGTTGATGACATCATTGCTGACGCAATTCAAGACACATACATAAGCCTCAACGTGATTTCGGAATAGGCAATGAGAGTAAGTTTCATGTAAATAAACATATCTTGTAATTTAAATTTTAAGAGCTAGAGTTTTATGGTAATTTTATGTTTTATAGTTTCCTTTTACTTTCATTGTTAAAAGTCTTAGCAAAACAGCAAGATTATAATTATAGTGGCAGAAAAAAAATGAAAAATAAAAAAAAAATCAAAAAATTAAAAATAAAACAGAAGATAACTTTCAGAGGATATCATTTAAAATTTCTTATCTTTTTTCACAATAGCTATTCCTGAAACTGGAAACAGCTTTGATTTTCTTCAGAGACAAAAGAATGATGAGGACAAAATAGCGAGGGCGGGGTTCAAATATTTAAGTTTTATGGAAAATCTTATTCAAAGGTACTTCTAAATGTACATGCAGGTTTCAAAGATGGCGAAGGATAACTTACGTTTGACAAAACTAGAGAAAATATCTAGAATACCAATGTATGATTTTATTTTTAATAATTTTTAAGATTCTTTAAATTAAAAAAAATATTGAAAGCTAAATGCTTATACCTGATACATTATAAAGGCAAGAAAAGGAATAAGAATTTCATTATTTGCGCATAACCATTGTTAAATGTGTTTTGCGTTCCCTTTGCTATCACAAAGACGTCACTTGCTTCTATTCTTTCATCAATGCATGTACGGAATATGTGCCAATACGTGTAAGTAAAACAAAATACATTCTAATTCACATCTGGGAAATCTTTTGGAGATCTAGAGAACAGTGATGAATATCAGAGATCTTTCCGGACTCAACTGTTTGATACAATCACCCCCTCTTGTAAAAAATACAGGTATGCAAGTTATCGAAGTGCTGACGGATTATGCAACAATCTCAAAAATCCAACATGGGGAGTGGCACTACAGGCGCAATATTTAGATCCTGTTTATGATGATGGTAAGAATAGAATAGGATAAAAATTTCTAATCTAATTCATGATAAAATTGTAATTTACCTATATAAAATACAGATTCATCAAATTGAACTTTCCAATTAAAAAAAAAGATATTTAATTTTATTGAGATCAGGGATTGACATACTGGCCATAGCTATTATTTTGATTTTGAATAGGCTATAACAGTCCGCGTCAAAGAGATCGAAATGGAGGCGCACTCCCAACTCCAAGAGAGATCAGTAACAGAGTTTTGGCGGGAGGCACGTCAACACCCCCAGACGACAAGCGAAACTTAATGTTGTTCACCTTCGGCCAATTTGTAGACCACGACTTGACGTTCACTCCTATTGTTGTTGGTAAATAGTGTATGAAATATATGGAGATAAAGATTCAAGGTCAAAAGTCATCAAAACAATACAAAATAGGATCAGAGCAAACATGGACCTCCAAAACATCAGAGTTGGGATCAGGTGTCATGGAGGAGTGAGCATTCCCTGCTGACCGGTCACAATTCTCTTCATTTAACAAATTTACCGTTTTTCCAACTTAATTTTAATTTTGATATGTATTTGTAATTCAGAAAAAAATGTTATCTCAGATTATCTCAACATGAGATCAGATAAATAAAAAAATGCATTATTAAAAATCATTTACAAGTACACCATGGAATAGCCTTCCATTAAACATTTCTATTACCCTTACAAGAATGTTTTAATTCTCATAACTTGTGTGTTTTATTTTTGTGAATAATTTATAGGTAGAAAGGGAAATACTCTTGATTGTTGTGGAGTAGATGCCTCAGAGTAAGTTGATTCGTAATTGAAGTTCTTATTTATTTTTCAAATAAAGCATTGAAAAAAATAGAAAATTAAATAAAGGAACGATGAATACAAAGAAAACATTGACAAAAATGGTTGTTTTGACACAAGAGCAAGCATCCCTAATTCTATATATTTACATTCGTGACGTTATGACTATTAAATCTCTATTTTTAACAAAAACGTATATTCTGCAGTAGATGTTGAATTAGTAAACGTGATTTGAAATAAATGTTCAAGATCTATAAAATATTATTTCTTGATACTGCATGTTTATACGTTGAATTAAAAAACGGTTAAGTAATTTAAATATAGATAATGCTTCTTTGACATTTCAAAGACAAAGTATGTTATCATCTTTTGTAGTCCTGAGTGTTTTGCTATCCAAATTCCAACAAACGATGTTCGATTTTCAGGCAGAACATGTATGAATTTCTCTCGATCAATACCGACGCCAACTGACGAAGGTTGCAGCATAGGTACTAAACTGAAATTTAAAAATGGTCTATATTCATAGAGCAATCTAAAAGAATCGCTGACTGACCCATATGACATACATGACAATGATAATCAACGAAAAAAGTAGTTTAGCAAAATTAAATATATATTTGTATTGAGTGAAAATATATGTTTCTGAAACCTTTGTAAGTACAAAAGTTTTTTTTCTGCATTAATTCTAGGTCCAAGACAACAAGTGAACCGGTTATCTTCCTACATTGATGCAGGAATGTTATATGGAGACTCTAAACGTTTTAATGAAAATCTCAGTGGACGTGTTGGTATGATACGAATTGAACAGTGTCTTTGACATTTAACCTCGTATAAGTATCAATCTTTGGAGCAACATATCTCCGATAAAAGGATAATTATATCTTCGTTGTATAGTAACTATATGACGTCATTTTCTATTTACAGGAACATTGAGGACGTCATCAGGTGACCTGCTTCCTCCAGGAGGACTTTGTCATACATCTCAAACAGAAGATTTTTGCCAACTGGCTGGTAATAAATATAAAATGGTTCTGTGTTCAGTTTCAAACGTGCTGAATTTTTACTAAGGCCGTCATAAACCAGGAAAATATGTGATGTATTAAAAAAAAAATAAAACAAAAATCTTTTACTGGTTGTGTTTTCAACAGATTTGATAATTATCCCATCTCAAATACATTAAACTATCATTTCACTTGTACATCGAACGCCTACATTAATAGAATAGCGCTCGTACTTTTTATACAATATGATGTAACATAAATTAGGGAAAAATCTAAAAATTCTAATTACAAAAATAAACATTATTGTAGGCGACGAAAGAGTGAATGAATTTCCTTCTTTGGGAGGTCTCCATGTTATTTTTCTTCGCCTTCATAATATCATTGCAAAGGAAATAGGACAAGTTACTGGACTATCTAGTCAAGATGTATTCTTGGAAACCAAAAAGATTATGGGCGCCATTATGCAACAAGTGACGTATGGGGAATACCTTCCCGCCATTTTAGGGAAAGACACTCGTAAGAAATTTTGTCTGAAACTTCGAAGAAATGGATATTGGAACAGATATGATCCAAAAGTGAACCCCACTGTTAAGAATGTCATTGCAACTGCAGCGCTTCGATATGGACACTCACAGGTAACATAGTTACAACTTATTATATTTTCATTTTTTTTTAATAATTAATACAAAATTTTATACACATAAGTGAATGGGATTGGGCTGCAAGCAAGGCCTATTTTAGCCTTCTTCCTAGTAAAAAATATATTTCCATTAATAATTATATAAAAAACGATTGTGCATTTTTCACTATAACATTTGGGGGTTTCTATACATTTGAATTTCTTCAAAAATCTCGTCTATTTTTTATTAAATTTCTCCAATTTTATTAAAATTAAAAAAAATTAATTTCTTGTAGTTGAGGAAGAAAAATAAACATTGATTGCATATAAATTTTCGTATTATCCAGATTCCACCAGAGCTAGGCTATATGACGCGTATGTTTGCTACATCTAAAGTATTTAAATCGGAAGATGTCATCATGGACCCCAATATTGTTGTTACACAACAAGGACAAAACATTCCAGATTTAGCGCGGTTTTTATTGGGCACCCCTGCAAGAAAAGTTGATAGGTACATTACTCTACTTCACAATTACGTTATTTTAGACGTAAGGATAATTAAATCAAATATTAAAATTATACAACCAAATGTTGAAAAGTTATTGAGATATTAACCTTTTGTTTAAAATAATAAATAAATTACATAGATTTACAATCTTGAAGTAATATTTTAATCAACAGAGTCTTTATCTAAATCGTATTTGAATTCAAAATTCTGCAAAAGTTAAAAAAATGGTCAAGGAAGAGTCAAAAACATGACATCTAGCGTACACTGTTTTTCTTAACTGTTTCAGACAAATTGAAAATGCTGCTAGAAATGAATTATTCCCTGATGTTAATGGAGTAACCTTTGACCTTATGTCATTCAACATTCAAAGAGGGCGGGACCACGGTTTACCCGCCTACAACGAGTGGAGGAAGTTGTGTAAACTTCCGGTAGCAACAACGTTTTCCGAATTACAAGATCATAACTCCGACACAATTGCAAGATTGCAAGATGTTTATGAGTAAGTGTGTGTAACATAAAAGCTCGATTTCTAAAATAAACCACAGGGTTATATCTATTTAACCAAAAGACCTTATAAGATGTTGTTCATAAAATGTATATAAATGGCGGTTCATTTTACAGCCACGTTGACGACATTGATGTTTTTGTTGGAGGGATTTCAGAAACAACTCGCGCAGACGCAGTAGTAGGTCCTCTTTTTGAATGTTTATTAGGATGGCAGTTCAAAGAACTAAGGTTTGGGGACAGATATTGGTACGAAACGAAGGGAATAGAGGGATTCTCTAGAGGTATGTTCATGTCTTTATTTTCGGATAGGTATAGATAAGACCGTATTTGGCTTAATCTTCGTTAACGGATAACATAACATTTTTTTTTTGATTTTATATATCCTGAATGCATTTATTAATTATAATTGGAATTTAAGGTATTTTTACTCGCATGTACAATTAAATAGAAAAATGCGTAATAACATCTAAAAATGCAGAATGTCAACACTTATCCACTTTCATTAATTAAATCTAAATGTTTGAATTAATTATGCTCTTTAATATCTTTTGCGTTTGGCTAATTTACCTTCAAATAAATAGTGGACAATTAAGCTATGAATAGAATACACGTCTTCAGTTGAAAATATAATAGGATAATGATTTTTCACAGGTCAGCTAAGAGAAATAAGAAAAATGACGTTTTCTAAGATACTTTGTGAGACATTGAATCTGGATGAAATTCAGAAAGATGTTTTCAACCTCGTGGTATCAAAGTAAGTATAAGTATAATGTGCTATTAATGTACTTTGATCTTTTCAATTTCAATTATTGTCGCTCCTTTACAGAACAGATTGTTTTGATAAGAAAAAAATATTTAAGTATCAGATAAATAAGTTCCTTATTTTGTGATAAATTCTCCAAGATTATACATATATGTCAAAATTTGGAAAGAGTAGCTAAAGGTTACAACATAGAAATAGTTGCATTGTGTATATCTCAGAAGCTTTAAAAATACTTATTCAAATTTGGTATTTCTTGAGCAATACTGACAGTTAATTATGCCTTTAAAGTGAATTGTACATCCTAAATGTAAATCATCATTTCATAAACTTTACGATCATTTTGATAATCTTGTAGCAAGGAACTTCATCACCGGAAAAAATCTTGACAAATATATTTCACACCAATTGTCAAATGTTTGCATAAATATTTAAAGAAAAAAAAAACACTGGTTGAAACAGCGGCTCCCAGGGAATTCCAATGGTCTTTGAATAATACCCTGTTCACAATTTATATTTATTGCAATTTTTTATTATCAACCGTGTATGATTTTTCTCACCTTTTCTTTATACACAGCAGTTCTTAATTCCTCTATGCTACAAAAGTCAAATTAATATATATAGGTTTTAAAGATATTTTATTAAAGTCTCTTGTGCATTTTTGTCAAAAAATGTTAACTTTTACTCCTTTTTATTTTTACAGAAATCCCCGTGTTAAATGTTCTTCGTTACCCTTTATGGATCTGTCAGAGTGGAAGAAATCTTTTTTCCCCTTTTTTGACTGGTCAAGATTCTTTACTTCAGGATAATTTTAAAATGAATAGAACCGTGTTGTGTGACGAGAACTAGGCTTTGACTCCCATGAGCCGAATGAAAGTGACCTTTGTGTATCATAGAAATACATATAAATTTTATATTTTCATACATAAAATCTTGCCACATCCTTAATGGTAACATGTACCTGTTATATTTAATTGTATATTAAATCTGCACTTTATATTTATATTCTTCCTTAACGTAAGATGAGATGATATAGTACAATAGTATTCCTCTTTGTCGGCATATATACACGTTGAACTAAGGAAAACGTTACAGTCAATACAATATTTATGCCGTTAGCAAAATTATTAAAACTGCAAACTGAAAATGTTTAAATATATCCCTTTCTTTAATTCGTTCTGATAACTTTGAAATGACATACATGTAAATGATTGTGCCAAAACACTTAATTCTAGAAGAACTATGTACATTTGAGACTCTTTTAATTAATTAATTATGTAACTTTTCTTTGAATAAATAAGAAAAAGATTTTTGTGTCATTTTTCATACAGGTTTTTATTGGTGTTTGTAAACAATTAACAGGCGTTGTCTTGCGTTAATGAAGACTAATTTTCTGTAAAACTTTCTTAAAAGACAGTAGATTACTCAGTTTTGATCCACATAAAAAAAGGAAATTGTATGGCGCAGTTCTGTTTTCATTTATTTTTCACATTTAATCATTAGAAAACCAGTTTAATGGTAATATATTCCTGAGTTTATCAGGCATTTAAAAAAAAATATATAAGATTCCTCAGTATACCTTCTTTTGTATCGTTATCTACATCTTTTTAAAATTGGATTTAATCTTTTGGCCAATTTAGAAAAAGAAAACAACTTTACCAGGTTGTTCATAATGCCTTATTATTTCAATACATCTCAATTATTGGTTTTTTATTCTTACAACATAGGAAAAATTTTTTTCCTTTGAGACACTAATGTTATCACCTTTCAAACTTGCCATATGCATGACAATGCCTTGTTACAACGCGAAATGTAATAACAACGCGAAATGTAATAAACCTGAATTATTACATTTTGCGTTATTACATTTTGCATCGGGATCAACGCAAAATGTAATAACGCAAAATGTAATAACACGATTTTTAGATTATTACATTTCGCGTTATTACGTTTTGCGTCGAGTCAACGCAAAATGTAATAACGTGCTTTTTCGTTGTTACATTTTGCGTTATTTTATTTTTGCACTGAAGACAACGCAAAATGTTATAAAACAATATGTAATAAAACAAAATGTAATTAATTTTTTTGATTGAGGTTAATAAAAAAGATCATAAAATTGATTCAAATATATATACATGTAACCAACGTGGGAAACACGCTGTAAAATTTTGGAAGTAAAACAATAAGACCAACGCTAGGGCTTTTTCGGATATAAAACATCTAAATGTATCGTTTTTCTGACTCTGATTTTAGTTATATTGAACACACTGTACTTAATTATACAGAATTAATTTAACTTTGATCGGCATATTTTTGATAGTCTTATTAAATTTCTAACCAATAACATATATTCAATTACCAAAGATTGATCAAAACTAATTTTAAATTTTACATATAGTTAATTAAATCATTATATTACAAAATTTATCAATTGTAAAAATTGCATATTTCTATTTTTTCCTTTTGTTTTCTTTTCTTTTCATTGACCAATACACAATTGAAAATTGTACTGAATCTGGCTGCCGAAAAAAAGTTTGTTATTACATTTTGCGTCGTTGCCTTTTGCCTATTCTCGACGCAAAATGTAACAACGCAAAATGTAATAATAAAAAATCGTGTTATTACATTTTGCGTTATTACATTTTGCGTTGATCTCGACGCAAAATGTAATAACGCGAAATGTGAAAATCCTCAAATGTATGTTGTTACATTTTGCGTTATTACATTCTGCGTTGATTTCGACGCAAAGTGTGATAACGAAAAATGTAATAATCCAGGTTTATTACATTTCGCGTTGTTATTACTTTTCGCGTTGTAACAATGCCTTTTTTTATTAAGAAATTACCTCGCCAAAATTTTGGCCAAAGTTGGTTTTCAGCTTACATCATTAAGATTGCATTTTACCCTTTCAAATCTTGTTTGTTTCAGTAAAAGCACATCAACATATTTTAGTTTTTATAGAAAAATTAACGTCTTTTTATTCGATACTTCGATCGGTTCATCTTTAAAGAAATATGAAGATAATAACTAGTTATGTAGCTAAAAAAGTCAATTGAAACAATAAAACTTGCAATTGTAGCAAAAACAAATACAGAGGTGAAAATGAGCGACATGGACAAATTACGGTCATATGATATAAAATGCTACAATAATGACTTAAAATCCTATTGTATCTGCTGCCAAGGTCAGTGCAAAATTGCTCGTTAAAGGATAACGGACAAAGACATTGCATTTTTATTTTCAAATGTACTCCTGGACGAAATTTGCAAAAAGTAATAAACTCTATATCATTCAGTACTCTTTAAAATATTTGTTTTCATTTTTCTATATATTAGAAAAGAGCAAAACGTGACCTTAAATATATTGATTTCCCATAGAGTTATAAGTCATTGTTCTCATACTATTTTGACTGAATTTATATGTTTACATATTTGAAGATTCATATTGCTTTGAATGGACCTTAAGGGTGTCGAATGGGATGAAATGACATATATGTAAATGATTGTGCCAAAACACCAATTTTAGGAGAATTATGCAGATTCAAAAAATATTCTTATTCATGAATAACTTAACTTTTCTACGAATAAATTAGGGAAATAAAAGATTTCTGTCATTTTCCATACAGGCTTTTATTTGTGTATGTAAACAATTACCATTCGATATGTTGTCTTAATTAAGGTTATTTTTTGCAAACGTTTAGAAAAAGCAGTAATACGTGTATTATACTGATGTACGAAATAAAAGCATTGTCATTTATGAAATCAAACACATTTGATCTGCAATAAGTGTGACAAATATAAGTATACTTAAAAAAGAAGAAAATTCATACAGCACGTGAAAAAAATAAGGTAAAAAAGAAACATCTAATAGATATAAAATTGAATAACTTGCCAACGATTTAATTATTTCATTAATTAAAAAAGGAGATTATTATGAAGAAATTAAGAAAGAAAGACCCTTTATTAAACTACCAATCATAATGCCACCCCCTCTTAATTACCATAACGTTCTCCAAAGCGTACCGGTAACAAAACAAAACAAACCGTACGCGTTTACAAAACGAACCGTGCAAGTGATGTAGCAGCACGGTTTAGGATCTATACATTGAATTCAGTATGCGTGGCATTTAGGGAAAATCTACCTTCCAAGAATTTTTAAGAGACCGTCTCATAGTACAGATACATCTACTATCAGGTTTATATAGGAAAGTGCAAATTGCTTGCATTTTAAAGCAAGTTATAAAGATTCTACAATCGAAATTTTATTCAAGCTATAATATGTACCCCTGGTAATGAGAAATAATATATGTACATTGCATATAAGACACACATAATTCAACCGTCCTATTTCCAGGTCGCCCGCGCAGTGGTTAGAGCGTTCACTCTAGAGTGGTGAGGTAAAGTCTTAATACTAGCGTCGAGGATTGGAGTCCCACTGAGGGACGTATAGACCGGTGCTCTGGATAAGACCTTATAAACTGATGTCCCCTGTCACTGGAGGTGATGACATGAATAAAACCCCTCACTGCTCAATGGCTTTAAGTTCAGAATAAAGGACAAAACTTGCAGCTCTTTATCGGCAAATGGTAACGTCTCCATCTGAGTGACAAATTCTCGAGAGGGACGTAAAATAACATACAATCATTTTATGTTGTTTCTAGGAGGGAACTCAAAATGTTAAAAATTAACAAATTTTCTTGTTTTTATGAAGAACTGCAAAGTATGACTAATACCAAGGATTTATACGACAACATTATAAAAAAGATCGAGAGATTCTCAAATCTTTATGTCTAAAAATTCAAAAGCAGATATATTATACCTTTCATAACATTTTTATTACACCTCCTTTTAGAGCTTCACTTTATATTAACGTCAAAAACACGCTATTTCGACGTTAGCGTACTTTTCAGTCGAAAATTCATTTCAAAATCAGTTATATCAAATTGTCGTTTAAAAACTCTATGCGGTATATTGCTTATATTTGTCCCCATAAAAGTCAAATTTTGAAAACTTCCTGAAATGTGCTGAATTCAATAAATTGTATGAGAAATATAAATTAACAGAAAATATTATAGTTTCAAAGCAGTATATTCACAATTTTTGATTTGATGACGTCAAAAACTAGTCCGATTTAATATCTTTTTTCAGAGAGAGGACAAAATTTCAACAATTTTAGCTTTAAAATTTATAGAGCGCAAGTTTGTTCAGGTACAATATTGACATATTTCATTGATATTATCATTCTACACATTATATCAAAATATTGATCCTGAACACACATGCGCTCGGTGACTTTTACTCAAAATATCGACGAAATTTTTCTGTAAAATTCATAAAAAAACAGAAATTAACGTCATGTTTGTGAAGTCATTACGTACATATGACGTCATTACTTATGAAAATATTCAGTACTTTGAATTCAGCATGTGCTACCCTGTTTAAGAACTTGAATTAAATATATCTCCATCAAAGTTTGATTGGGGGAGCAAATATTGGTTATAACCGAATAAAGTTCTTTTTAACCTAAAATGTCTTAATTTTGTTCAATTTTAATAATTTAATTTTGTATGTATTCATGTCTCTCATTGGTTGATTTCCAAAATGGAACGCAAATTATTTCTCAATAACCTGGTTTGGTATGGGGACACATCCACTTGGCAATCAGCTGAATCATCTGTATCCATGCAATCCCTTCATTTTCTGTCTTTGGGATTCATGGAAAATTCCAGATTTAATAAATGTACTTTTAATCTCAAACAGTAGCTCGATCTCACCTAATGTTAACAAACATCATGGCTGCTAGATCTGGGTACCTGTTATTACTTCCCCTTGTTTTCGATCACTATCGTTACTAGGGATGTATTATTGAGAGGCAAATTTGAACTCATAGAAAGTAGCACAATTTTACACTCACAGTTGTTTAATTATTTAAGGAATGACTCTAATTCTTGGCCAAATAGTTGAGTATAACCTGGTCAGTTTACGCTTTTTTATAGGGAGAGACACTTGTAAGAAATTCTGTCTGAACCTTAGAAGGAATGGCTATTGGAACAAATATGATCCAAAGGTAAACCCCCTCTGTTAAGAACGTCATTGCTGCTACAGCTCTTCGATGTGGACACTAACAGGTAACTTTTAATTGCAAGTGATTATATTTCCAATGATAATAATATAGCAAACGATTTTGCATTTTTGTCCAGAATGATGTGGAGTTTCTATACATTTTATCTTTCCTCATTGATAATTCTTTTAAAATTAAATAATATATCTTGTGGTTGAGCAAGGTAAATAAACATTGATTGAAAATCAATTATCACACTTTCAGATTCCACCAGAGCTAGGCTATATGACGAGAATGTTTGCAACATATAGAGTATTTAAATCGGAAGATGTCTTCATGGACCCCCATTTTGTTGCTACACAACAAGGTATGACTCAAAACATTCCAGATTTAGCACGGTTTTTATTGGACACCCCTGCAAGAAAAATCGATAGGTACATCACTCTATTTCACTTTTTCTTTTTTATAGACGATTAAGAAAAATGAATCAAATATAATAAGGATATGGAGATAACGAACAGTATTCAATTTCAAAGTCCATTAAACAATATACAAAATAAGAGCAAAGCAAACACGCACCTCCGAAACATCAGAGGGGGATCAAGTGCCATGGAGGAGTGAGCATCCCCTGCCGACCGGTCACACCCGCCGTGTGCTCGTTGTCATGATCAGGAAATATCAGAAAAAAACCGTCGTCAATTCAGTGTATAAATAATGTATTAACAATTGGTATGAAAAACGTCACTCAGCATTTGACTCACTGATAAATTGTATTTGCTGACAAGGTCATTGTATCGACCATAGAACTTACGAAATGATGACTTTAAACAAGACTGCCGATACTCTTGTTTCACCAACTTGCTTGTCAATAATTTACCTCGTTTAAGAAATTTTTCATACGTAGAGCATGCTCTTGCGTATCGAATCAACTGAGATATATATTCCGTATGCAGGTGATGAAGGCATATTGCTGCATAAGTAAGGGAAGTTAACGATAGAAAAGTTAAAGTCATCACGTTTATCATATAGCTTGGTCGATAGATTACCATTAGTGTCTTTTTAAAGTAAAATATCCAAATATGAAGCGGAAGTGTCGGACTCTGTGGTATCTTTTATTTCAAGCTCACCAGGATATATCGTATCGACGTAGGAATGGATTGATTGATTGATTATATACTGTTTAACGTCCCTCTCCAGAATATTTCACCGAAATGGAGACGTCACCATTGCCGGTGAAGGGCTGCAAATTTAGGCCTATGCTCGGCACTCAAGGCCTTTGAGCAGGGAGGGATCTTTATCGTGCCACACCTGCTGTGACACGGGACCTCGGTTTATACGGTCTCATCCGAAGGACCGCCCCATTTAGTCGCCTTTTACGACAAGCAAGGAGTTCTGAGGACCTATTCTAACCAGGATCCCCACGGGTCACGTAGGAATGGAAATTATCATTATTAATTGACAATACGTCCTCGATATATCTAAATGTCGACTTGAAGGCCACAGCAAGTGTTTTCTTCTTTTCAAGAACAAGGTTCACTTTTGCCTTTTTTCTGAAAAAAATAAAACAGCTTAGTTTTAATTAGCAATGTATTGAGTATCACTTAGATCTTTTGCGATTGGGTATCTATCAAAAATGATGTAATTTTCTAGCTAGTCAAAGCATTATGACGTTACAAAATGCGTTAAATTCCTCATATTCTGAAAAAGTCCGCAAAACGGCAATTTTTTAAAGCTATTTTTCGTTTTAAATATAGAGCGCAACATCTGATCTAAAATAAGCAACTAGTAAATGATAGAACTGTTTCAGAGGATTAAAATGCATGTTTTGTTTCTTAGATCAGAGAGTACGCTCATATTATTTTTCTTCATTGAAAGTACTCATATATACCTATTTACCATAAAATTCACGAACATTGCAATTTCAAAAAACCAGTTCTCCAAGACCTGGACTTAGTGGAGAAAATCTTTAATAGGGAATGAAAGCACATCGTTTCTATTTTATTTGAATGTTTCTTATGGAACATTGAGTTTTAGTCAATCAATTGGTATATCTACAGGGCCATTTTTTGCATAACATGGACCGAGTTCTTTTAAAGCCAAAATGATAAAACAATATTAAGAAATTTAACATATCAATTATCATAATGAAAAGATAACATAGATTGGCAACCTTAATGAGATATTAGACTCAACATATCCTTTATTTAGATCGTATTTGAGTTCAAAATTCTGCAACATTTCCACAATAAGGATAAGTCAGAAAAATAACATCTAGAGTCAATTGTTTTTCTAACCTATTTCAGACAAATTGAAAATGCCACTGTAAATAAATTATATCCTGATGTTAATGGGGTAACCTTTGACCTAATGTCATTCAACATTCAAAGAGGGCGCTATCACGGTTTGTCCGCCTACAACGATTGGAGAAAGTTGAGTTAATTTCCGGTATGAGTAAGTGTGTAATTACATCTTTAACGATATTTAGTCAAATCTAATTGTTAAGTGTAAAAGTGAATGATAATATACGAGTTAGAATCTTAAATATAGCTACGAATTCAAAAAAAAAATTAACCACACGGTTATTTCTATTCAACTCAAGATCTTATAATATATTGTTCGTAAAATGTATATAAATGGCGGTTCATTTTACAGCCACGTTGACGATATTGATGTTTTTGTTGGAGGTATTTCAGAGACAACTCGCGCAGAAGCAGTAGTAGGTCCTCTTTTGGAATGTTTATTAGGGTGGCAATTCAAGGAACTAAGGTTTGGGGACAGATATTGGTACGAAACAAAAGGAATAGAGGGATTCTCTAGAGGTATATACTAGTCTTTTATATTGGGATAAGAATTAGATAAGACCGAGTAAGATTTAATCTTGGCAAACAGATAACATAACAACTTTCTTTTTCGGTTTCAATAAATGCTGGATGTATTTGTAATTGAACTATTAAAGGTTACTGGTTGACTTTTACGACAAGAGCTGACTTTTACAGTTGACGGCTTACTTTTACACTAGGACAATGTACGCAAGCTCTTTTACGATATAGATATTTATTGCGACATTAATGTAAGCGAAAATAATTGGTTAGTTCAATGCAAAAATAAGTTGCCCTTGAAGAAACCGACAACCACCTTACCCTTAACTCCGGACCTTCACTTGTTAACACCCCTAACAACTATGACCACTACAAAGATTTCCTTATCTAATATCAATTCTGTTCCTCGGTAGAGGTTTAAATGTCCAAGTGAACCGTCATCTGTAAAAGTCAGCGCTTCTCGCAAAAGTCCTTTACATGTATATACAATGAAATACTTGAACAGATGGAATCATCTTAAAATGTGCTGTAGGGAACTAGAAGAATGTGTAATAACATTTAAAAATGCACAATCTCTGTCACATTTTCAATGATTAAATTAAAATTTTTAATTTATCATGCACTAAAATCTTGTTTGCGTTTTTCTAATTTAATTGCCAGAAATAGATTACAATTAAGTACTAGTGATTGGTAAATATATCACTTATTGAAAATGTTCAACAAAAATGTCCCCAAATTCTCAAATTAAATGTGTTTTTACCAACGATAATTCTTTATATTTTATCTTTAAAGTTAATCGCTTTATATACATGTACGAACAATGAGAATTTCTCAAATGCATTTTTAGTACATGCGATTAAAAAAACATTTACTATGCATTATCCAATTCAAATTTGATCAATTAACACACTTTAAGAATAAAAATCATAGGTATATCCAGGCTTCTGAAGAAATTTTTATCCATATAAGGTAAAAAATAGGTTTTTTCTATTTATTTCGATCATTTTACAATGCATAATATATAGAGTTTTTCTATAGTTTGCAAAACACCATAAATCATTTCTAACTTCATACCATATCAATAAACATTGATATATGTACCTATAATAAGATTAAAAGAACCTAAATTTCTTTGAATATGTAATTTCAAAATAATTTTATGGGGTAAAAATTTTGACATTTTATAACTCCTTTGTTAGAATTTCAAAGAAACCTGAAGCAAATAAAAAGGTATATAATGAAAATTGTTGCATGGAAATATTAAAATTTCAAGCTTCAATTTGAAACCTTTTTGAATTAAATTACGAGGGTTGTTCGGAAAGATCGTAGACGATGTCAATCTTCTTTTTACATGTATTCCTCGCTAGAAAATTAATACAAGCACATTATATTATGTAAAAATATTTGTTTTTGGAGTGTGAAGTTTCATTCCATTCGATTGAATAGAAATCAATTTACTTCATTTTAAAATAATCATGTTTTGTACCCGCGGTAAGTGCCATTACACTTAATGGCAATGTAACGTCAAAATATAGCGAGAATTTCTTAAAAATAAACTATTCCTATATATTTCACACAGTATAATCCAACGCCCATTCATTAAATCCTTTTTATAATATTTGACATATATATTTAAAGAATTGCCCTCGTTTTATAATTTCCTTTCTCAAGGTTTAACTTCTTTAATAACCTATCTCTGCTTTCACAGGATAAGCAACTCTGAAGCGCGTATGTCTTTCCTTGACGTTCCATCTTTTAAAGGTTTTGTTCAGATTTTTACAGTTAAACCGTATCTTCACAGATTCTCCTCATCCGATGCAGAATATCTGTCATTCAAATACCGCCTGCACTAGTTGTACACGCATGCACAACTCCTTTGGGACATATTTCTTTATTCCTTCAACATTTAATGGGTTTATTCAGGATTTTTCCTGAATAAAACACAATCTGCTGCTCTGTGGCCTCATCGTTTTTGTCGTTTTGAATAAGGGTTACCTGTCATCTCATCTCAAGTTGATTTATTTTCATCAAAGCAAAATATAAAGTCATAACTTGGTTTACGAATCAATGTAACAACTCTGAATTGAACTTTAAGGTTGTTTTTCGTTTTTGCTCCATTCTACAGAGAATATGACAACAGACAATATCTAGTGTTATTTTTGTAACTTACTAAAATTTTACCTGCTCTGTGATCCGATTTTTGCTTTTTCAAAATCTAGAAAGTTTTGAATAAGTCGTAATATTTTGGAAAAATTTTTATACAAATGTTAAAGTGTTTTTACCAAATTTGGATAACATACATGTATGACGTCACATAAAAACGATATGGCAGTTGTCCACGATCTTTTTACCCTCGAATAAATTAAATAGTTATCCTTCTTGACTGTGGATCGCATTACCATAATCTGATCAATGTCTATTCTTGTCGCCCAGTAAAAGTGTCATTATTTTGTTAAAAAAATATTTCCAATTATTATGAAACAAATTATTTTTCTGATTTTGTGTTCCAAGTTTGTACATGTATGCACAAATGTAAAATATTCTATGTGGCGAGGGTAGGCATGTATTGATGTTAAAATATACAACCTGGAAAATATATATCCGGGAATTTCAGTTATTTCAACATCCTCGTTGAAATCATTATTTCGTAAATTCTAAAATCATGTAGATAATCTTATTATCAAGAAACTAGAAACATCATTGAAAGTTCTGATATTTAGACAAACATATTTCACATTCAGTGTTAGATACAATGTACCCGGTATTAAAGTTCTCGAATGATTTAGATATTTAAAACTAAGTGTTATATATTAAAGTTCTCCAGTGAGTTTTTTCGGCTGAAAGCAAATCTTCATTCCTAACAGATAATCCAACCCCTGTAAATTAAAGGGGTCTTTGAATTATACCTGTTCACAATGCATATTGATTGCAAATTTCGTAGATCGACCGTAATTGATTTTTCTCCCCTTTTTTTTTTTTTTTACACACAACATCTCTTTATATATCTATGCTACAAAAATACTATAAATTTAGCATTAAAAGATATTTTTGTCTTGCAATACTACATGTTACTATTTTTCCGATAATCAGGTTTTTTTAGATGTAATATTACCTTAAAAAAAGTACCTTAAATCCAGCCAAATAAACTAAATCTGGTATCAAAACATGATTAACAGTAACTAAACGATTTAATTTAGAGATGTGTTTATTTTTTTAAGTTTTAAGATGCTTTATTTTGACTGACTTTTCAATTTTTCTCAAAGAAAGTGAAATCGATAGAGGACTTTAAAATTACGATAATACGCTAACTTTACTATTGCTCTCTATGTTTCTCATAATGAAGTCCGAAAAAAGCTCCACAGAACTGATGTTGGTTGTTAATTTACCCGAATTTTACAATTATTTTATAATTATAGACCAAGAATGAAGAGACAAAACATATAGAAAAAATAGCTGATATTGAATTTTGTCTTTAAAAAAATAAGGTTACAGCATTAAAATTATTCTGAGTTCTGAATATTTTGTGTTACTTTGAATTGTTTTCTCCAGATAAAAATATTAGTAACTATAGGACGTACTTTTTATATTAATACTTTTATTCCATCTCAAATACAGTGAAATATAGACTTTGTCAAGGATTTGTTTTAAGTTTTATTATAAAGGAAATGACTACTGATATATTTATTATCATATTAAGAATAAGATCACGTGATTTTTTCACCTCAGTGTGCACCATACACAGGTAAATCAGATATCTAAAAATAAGGTGGAGGTCATCGACGCCATGGATGATATAGGAAACACCTAACTGTTACAGGATGGGAAACAAGTGTAGAAGATATATTTAGAGACAGGTAAAGGAGCGTTACCGTGGTAAGTAGATGACAAGGAATCTATTTTAAAATATTGTCTCTGAAATTATGACTTTAAAACGATAAACAAAAATCTAGTTTCGTTTTAATATTCATTGCGTGTACAGAGCATTTATGGAGGGTAATAAAGATGAGATAAAAAATAATTTGAGACTTGTAAATTGTGATCGCTACTTATTGAATTATGTATTGTAATTGTAGTGATAAATGTATGCTTTACATTTGAAATATCCCCGACAAGGGGCTGCGACACATAGTGTTTTTTCCTCTATATTCTCTAGGGTTTATTCAAGTCTGACCATTGGTGAATTACAGAAATAATGATTATTCATAGCTTTTTTTCACACAATTTATTTTATCATAGTTCTGCCATCGAAACTCTTCTCACGGTATCCAAAATTCTCATTTTGGAATCAAGACTTTCTGAAAACTTTTTGCATGTTGCGTTAATTTATAATTGTTGTGAAATGACGATATGTGTTTAAGAGAATTTTTAAATTTTCTCTCCCTCTCTCTTAACTAGGTTGTAAGAAAATTAAATAACGAAATCATTAATAATATTTATAACACAGTTCATAGTCGGAAATTGTTCCCTATTTTTTTTAAATAGAAAAACAATTAAAACAATTACATTACAAAGGTATTGAACATTAATCGTCTAAAAATATCTATAAACACATATACAAATTGTGAAGTGGATATAAAATACGGGCAAACCATCTTACAGTGTATGAAATTTAGGGGTGGAATAAGATGTCAAGTAGAGATAAGCACACTCTATTGTCTGGTTACACACGCTGTGTGCACTGCATGTACGTATTAACAAGTCAGGCGGAACATCCCATAGTCATACTCAATTGAAATACAAAAGATTAATAATATGAATAAAACAAATCATCACATTACTAGTAAGACCTAAATATGATTGCGCCCATGACAAAAGGGCCTTATGGCATTTTTGCTAAAACAGAGAAATAACGTCATAAAGACGTGACGTTGCAGACTGACGGTGAACTTCGACGCAGATTTTTTTCACCACGTGTTTTGACGTTTGACGCTTTTATCGCTGTTTCCAAGATGTGGAATTTATTTTCATGTATAAATTAATTTAATCAATACCCGAATCTCCTAATCCACCGACTTGATAGGTATAAATAAAAAACATTTAGAACTGGTTTCTTAACAAACATATCTTTTATATGAATACGTCTCAAATACCAATAGTTTTCCTACATGCATAACTTATAGATCGAAGCTACATAGACAAGGTGTTTTTTTCTGATAGGATAATAAAACTGTATACTCTAGATAAATAAATTTTAAATACATATTTATACCAGATTAACCGTTTATGATACATGTTAGACAGGGGTATATTGTTAAAATATAGCAAAGGAAATTTGAGATCCGCTCCACCATTCTCAATATACACATCGCGATCGCGTCGATCACATGCAATCTTGATCCATCGGTGCATACTGCTTAAACTTTTGTTAAATTGTTTGTACTAATGTTGAAACTAAACATACATCTTCTACATTTTACAAATTTAGCAAAAAATGTGTAAGAGCAACGTAAAGATGTTTGCATTTTCTATAAATAAAATATAGGAGAGATAACTCTGATGTCAACACTCGATGTAACATGGGTACCAGAGAGGGACTTTTGCTCCCGGATTATAAAAGAGATCTTTATGGCCAAATAAAAAAACTTTTAATTGTCAACATACTTATGATTTTTTAAATAAAAAATATTGCTGTACTTGGGAACAAGGTCCCGTTAATGTAGATAAGGAAAAACAAAGAAAAAAAGGAAAACTCTAGTATTGAACAAAACGCACTTTCAAATTTATTTTTCAAATCTCTCATCCATTGCTTTTTTTTAACATAAAATAATTTAATAACGAATTTCATTTTTTTTTTAAATAATATTATACATGTATATTATCTACCGTATCATGAATCATGATTAAATAAATTAAACTTTATAAATGTTGTTTTGTCTTAATTATTTTCTTGTTACACTAAGACACTTCAATTTAGAGTTACCGGTATTAAAACAAGCAAAAACATCCAAATGAAAAAAAAATGTTCTAAATGATCTAACTTAAATAGCTAGATCTGGTCAAGTAAATCTGATGAGAAGGGGGGGGGGCAAAAGAGAGAGAGAGAGAGAGGATGGAGGGTATAGATAAAAATATTTATATTGAATCCATTTATCTTATATTGAGAAATGTGAAACTCTATTGAAAAAGATGAGTTTTCAAAACAAACAAAATACATGTGATAAAATACTGTAAAATGAAAGAAATAATCTTTTTTGTTATCTAAACTACATGTATGGTAATTTATTTTCAAGATCTCCAAATTTAATATACATGTAACTCTTTGGTACTTACGTGTTGTTTTTTTTATACAGAGTTCAAATGTTTTAAGCATTATCTGCAAATTAATCCCTGAAGCCATGAAGGACTTTGTCTTTCACAAAATCTCGATCAGCATTGAATGTTTCTTAACAGATCAATTGTCATGCTAAAAACCCATTTCATTACTAGACTTATTATCTCATTACAGTTATCAGTGTGGGGGTATATTGTTTAACCTGTCATCAAATTATGGATACATATCATTATACATGTACATGTATAAGCACATATTAGGATTTTATTTGATTTGATTGACAAAAAATCCTTTATAAGTTCAGGGCCGGGTTTTATTTCTTCATGTAAATGCTGACATAGAATAAAATTTAATGCTGAAAATAAACGATATAAAACCGCTACAGCATGCTTGCATTTTGTTTTATTTTGGCTGCAGAGCAGTGGATGGGGGTGTCTTTTATATTTCCGTAACATGTAAGGCTTTACAAGGCTTAGCATATCAAAGATTCTGGCACGGGAACAGAATGGAATTCATACTCTGTAAAATTCACTTTATAAAATAAAATTAGAAAACAAAATCATTAGAATGAAGGGGATTTTTTTTTAATTAAGTCATAAAATAATATGATGAATTTTTTAGGATGTTTACATCCCTACAAATATCTGACATTTCAAAACTCAAAGCCAGTTCACAGACAATTGTCAGGAAGTATATCATACAAAACAGTCATATTAACTGACTGTATATTTAGGCATGTACAATTACATATTATTAATTTTTAACCCCTACCCCAACAAAATATATTAAAATGCATGATTCAAGAAATATTACAGGATATAGCAATTATTGATTTGTCTACTGGATATTTTTTTTTTAAATTAATGAGAAAAAAGACGACAAACCAATTTTGTTCGAAATTCTTTTAAAAAACTATGTATATGGTTTCTTTAATTTAATTCTATTGGTATGCTTCTAAAACCATCCAATTAAAAAAAAAGATTTCGTTAATCTAGGGTGTCATTATATACATAATGAACAAGATTGAATTCATAGCAATTCAGTTCCAGGCTCGTAGTGATCATGATCGCCGTGCGATTTTTAAAATGGCAGTTCTCAGAATTAAAGCCAAGGTACAAATATAAAATGAAGAATACCCGGTAATATGCAGCATTATTTCAAACCTAAATAAAAAAGTTAATTTACAAAGTGTAGGGTTAATGGTACTGAGTGAAGGAGAGACACCCCGCATGTGCACCTAAAACTTGGGAAGTAAAAAAATATATATTTAATTATTTCAACTGGTGTTCACAAGAATTGTAAGTTTCTGCCATTTAGATTTTTACCCCCCCCCCCCCCTCATCAACACACGCATAATATTAATCCTACCAATATTAATCCTTGGTCTGACAACCTATTGTGTAAATGAGTGCGGTTTATAATTCATTTATTTGCTTATAAACTTTCCACCTTTTTGACTGGTAAATGTGAAAATATTTTTTTTTTGCTAGAACGAAAAATATTTCTTGTATCCTTTATATTTTTCAAACAGCAGTGTCATTTTTTACCCTATGCAGACAGACAACCTTAAAGTTGCAGTGAATCAACCAAATTTCCCTTGTATTTACTGTTTATTGTATATCGTAATATTAACATGATATCACACTTCATAGTTTTTCTGTCTTTATATAAAATTTAGAAAAAAAGAACGGTCAGATAAATTTTCACTTCACAGTAGCATTTAGGTAAGGTATTGTTGTTCCTGATATAATTTTTTAAATTAATTTTCACATGTACGGTAACTTCAGATATATCGTTTTATGCTGAATACAGGCAAAAAAAAATTCATATCGACCTATCGAGAGAAATGTTTAAATTAGAATAATTTTCTTATGAATTCTGCAGGCTCATCAATTGACTCTTGCATGGATTACTAGTAAATTTTTTTTTTTTGAGAAAATAATAGTTCAAAAAGAAAAAAAAACTGAATGGATGTCGCCTGCTGCTCAGGTCTCCTCCTGTCAGAGAAAAGTGAAATGTAAAACAAGCACTCACTCATAATTCTATACACCACTGATGAATCCATAATACATATATAGCTATTAAAGAATTATTAATAATTAAAAGAGACAATGAGTAAAAATAATGTGCAAGGGTAAATATTAAATATTACACAACTATTAATTACCGTAGTAAAATTGCAGAAGAAAATAATTTACGTTCACTCTGAAAACGTTTGACGTTGTTGAAACACATGACGTCATATGAACCTATTAAAGTATCTTTGAAAAAAATGAAGAAAAAATCTACTTAGAGTGGACGTAGGACCAAAAAAATTCATATTTGACAACTTCTATCCTTACTCTATCAAAATCCATGAAAATCTCAAAATGCATAAAAATTGCCATAAGGGCCCTTTTCCCATGGGCGCAATCATATCTATACATTTTATGTTTATGAATTTGTTTGTAGCTATTACAACAGCTATGGACAAGACAGTCGAAGATTGTCCCAGAAACCTGACAGAGACAGTGGAAGCCTCTGCACGACTGGGCTGTGGTCGTGACAAGTATGGAAATGACCAGTATATGTGTCTCCCTAACTTAGAGACAACAAGTCTGGTAGAATTCTGTCACGATGGTTTCATGGGCTTAATAGAAAGTGGTGAGTGTTATTTTAGGAAATCCTATTAATTTAGCTACACAAATACCATCAAGAGAAAATATTATCTACGGTCTTACAAATGTATGCCTTATTTATCTCTTAAATTCCCCCGAATAAAAATTTACAGCGTGTCTTTTATTAATGAATTAGAAAAGTAGCGGAATTAAATGGATGAAAAGGTTTTCTTGTTTAATGTAAGAATATTTTACCTCGAAATTTGAGGAGCGATATTCAAAGGCCTTTTTGAAAATTTTGATCTTCTTATTCTAAGTGGAAATTCAGTAAATATTCCGTAGATGCTTGGTTTATGTAAACATCTTTGTATTGAAAATGTCATACTTTCCTCACTGGTCAATGTACTATTTTTATCTCACCTGAACCGAAGGCTTAAGTGAGCTTTTCTGATCACATTTTGTCCGTCGTCCGTCCATCTAGCGGTCCGTCCGTCTGTATAGCTATCCGTCTGTCTGTCTGTAAATTTTCAGATTTTCGACTTCTTCTCAAGAACCACATGGCCAATTTTGACCAAACTTGGTACAAAGCATCCATCCCTTGGTGAAAGGAAATTTAAACTGTTAAAATGAAGGGCCAAGTCTTCTCACAAAGGGAGATAATCAAGAAAAAAAATAGGGTGGGGTCATTAAAAAATCTTCTTCTCAAAAACCACTGGGCCAGAAAAGCTGAAAATTATGTGGAAGCATCCTTCAGTAGTGTACATTCTAAATTGTTCAAATCATGACCCTCGGGGGTAGGGCGGGACCAGAATGGGGAATCAAAGTTATACATTGAAATTCTTCTTCTCAAGAACCACTGGGCCAGAAAAGCTGAAACTTATGTGGAAGCATCCTGGGATAGTATAGATTCTAAATTGTAGAAATCATGACCCCTGGCGTCAGGGCAGGGCCACAATGGGGATTCAAATGTTTTACATTGAAATATATAGGAAAAAATCTTTGAAAATTTTCTCCTCAAGAACCACTGGGCCATAAAAGCTGAAACTTATGTGGAAGCATTCTGGGATAGTGTAGATCCTAAATTGTTCAAATCATGACCCCCGGGGGTAGGGCGGGGCCACAATGGGGAATGAAAGTTTTACATAAAAATATACAGGAAAATCTTTGAAAATCTTCTCAAGAACCACTGGGCCAGAAAAGCTGAAAATTAAGTGGAATCATCCTGGGGTAGTGTAGATTCTAAATTGTTCAAATCATGACCCCCGGGGGTAGGACGGGGCCACAATGGGGAATGAAAGTTTTACATAAAAATATAAAGGAAAATCTTTGAAAATCTTCTTCTCAAGAACCACAGGGCCAGAAAAGCTAAAACTCATGTGCACATGGAAGCATCCTGGGGTAGCGTAGATTTCAAAATGTCTAAATTAAGATCCGTGGGGTAGGGAGAGGTCGCAATATGTATTAAAAGGGGGAAATCTGGTAAAGAACAGAATGGTCAAAGCTTGTCAGGTGAGCGATGTGGCCCATGGGCCACTTGTTCACAATTGTTTTTACAAAAAAAAAAATTATGAAAAAATTGGTATCATTTTCAAATCCTGAAACGTCTTTTGAAATGACCGTAAATTTTATTTTTCTGTGTTTTTTATAAAGTAAAACACATGATCCACAAAGTTCAATTATATAGAATACTATATATAATTCTATTGATTATAAAGTTCTATATTTTTGATCAAAGAGCGTGGTAATATTTTTATTTCGTAGCTGAACGTATGTGGGAACGCACTTTGAAAAAAATACGAACTTTGAAAGAATATTTCAAGAAAGATATGAAGATAACGAACAGTATTCAATATCAAAGTTCATAAAACAATACTAAATAGAAGCAGAGCAAACACGGACCTTAGAGACATCAGAGGTGGGATCAGGTGCCATTGAGGAGTGAGCATCCGCTGCTGACGGGTCACACCCGCCGTGTGCTCCTTGTCATGATCAGGTAATAACGGAAAAAAATCTGTATGAAAAACGCCAGTCAGCATTTGACTCAATGTTAAATTGTATTTGTTGACAAGGTCATTGAATCGACCGTAAAACATACGAAATGATGACTTTAAACAAGTCTGCTGATATTCTTGATTAATCAACTTGTATGTCAATAATTTACCTTGTTTTAAAAATTGTTCATACGTACAACACACTCTTGTGTGTCGAATCAACTGAGATATATATACTCCTTATGCAGGGGATTAAGGTATATCGCTGCATAATTAAGTAAGGGAAGTTGACTATAGAAAAGTTAAAGTCATCACATTTATCAATAAGCTTGATTGTTAGATTGCCAATTAACGTCTTTTTCAAGTAAAATATCCAAGTATGAAAGAGGTGTGTAAGAATCTGTGGTATCTTTTATCTCAAGCTCATTAGGATATATCGTATCGACGTAGGAATGGAAATTACCATTGTTTATTGACAATACGACGTCGATATATCTAAAAGTCGAGTTGAAGGCCACAGCAAGTGTTTTCTTCTAAACACGCATAGGATTTTGCACAGTTTCTGCTTCATATGAATATAAAAATATGTCTGCTAATAACGGAGCGCAATTGGTACCCATGGGAATTCCAATAGATTGTTGGAATACCTGGTCTCCAAAAACCACATAGGTATTGTCAATCA
This sequence comes from Saccostrea cuccullata, assembly GCF_032062105.1. NCBI lineage: Eukaryota > Metazoa > Mollusca > Bivalvia > Ostreida > Ostreidae > Saccostrea > Saccostrea cuccullata. The sequence continues at coordinate 40,207 of NW_026933864.1, forward strand.
GAAACTCAAGCATCTCTTTGATGTTAACTCAAGAGTACTTGAGTTTGCAATCAGAATGTGTTTTAACAATTTGAAATAATTTTGCAAATGACCAATGACCAGATAAATAAATTTTCGAGTTCCATTTTTAATAATAAAAAAAAGCAGCTGTCAATGATATCGAAAAGCCTAGACTTTAATATATTGTGGGGAATGGTTGTGTACAAAGTTGAAAAGTCGTAATTTTTTTAGCTGTTGATTTTGGTTAAATCTTGTGATTTCAAATTGTACAAAAGTTTTTTGTAATTTTTGAGTATTCACATCTGATTCAAACCACTTCTTGAATATATTGTTGCAAAGTACTCTTGAAGTTTTTTCCCTCACAACTGACAATATTTAAGTGAGGAGTAACGAAAAAGGCTTGGTTGAACATTTACCGGAACCTGCAATGAATCTTTGTTTGTGAAGATTTTATGAAGTTTCGATCCAATATATATAGGGTAGTTCAAATTCATTTTGGCTCTGTGGAATATAAAAATATTTAAAACTGACATATCATTTTAAAGAAATTTCTTCCTTAGAAAGGGAAGTATAACCTCATACCCTCATTGAAAACAAGTAGAAGACAAGCAGAAGGTCTCTCATCAAAATTGTTTTTTCTTATAAATTATACAAAACGTCGGTAGCAATTTGAAATAGGACACCCCAAAGGGCCCTAAGGTAAAGCCTAATTTTCAATGCCTATTATTATGCATATCTGTGCAAAGCATTTGTGTGGCTAAGCCCTCCCTCCCCCTCCCGGTAGCGATGCCTATTCTTCACCCAAATTTATGTGTTTACATAACTGGTATGTCTTTGAAAACAATCAGTAAATTGTAGTTTACATAAAATGCATGCATAATGAAAAAAATAAGTACAGGAAAACATTTAAAGTATGGAAATTTAAAATTCGCTTACTTTCACAACCTGGGGTGACCTTTTCACCGACGAGTTATCAAACAGTTTCAATTATTCATCAAACTTAAGATTTGCAAATATATTGACACATTTTTTTCTCAAAGTGTGTTAATATGGTGGATATTAACGCACTTTGAAAAGAAATTTTATTTTTTCAAAGTGCGTTGAATTGGTCCCGACTTAAACGCACTTTCCAAATGATTTTCAAAGTGCGTAATTTTTCAAAGTACGTTGTAACAAATGTACCCAAAATCACATCTGCATATTTTAAGACATTACATTTTAACATGGTGATTTCCAATCTTTGGACTATTAGATCGAACTTTGAAATGAGAACTGAAAGTACTATATATATATAATTCATATTGATGTTTGAATCTTACATATTTAATGAGGGCGTCATTAAATATACATGTATATGTTGTTTTTTTTATACCAACAGTCATTTAATTTTTAAGCATATTGTTAACTTGCTCTTTCAGCAAGCAAAATCTAAGCCAGTGTTTGACAACGATTAGAGTTGATCCTTATGTTTAAAATTCTTCAAATGTTTAAATCTATTATCTATGAATACTTTTCAGGTAATTGTTTGAAAACTGCAGAGAGTAAAATTTTTACACACAAATGTTCCAATTTTGTTTCTGGCTGCCCGGATGTAGACTTCGCAGTAACGAAATCTACAAATGTAAGGACCAATTTTTTTTTCTATAAAAAAATTATACCGACATCGTTAGACTTATGAAAAATATGACTTTGATATTTGATTTAATTTAGTTCTTATTTATTATGATTTACATCAGACCCTGCTTGTCAAAACATTAGTACAGAACATCGTTGTTTTCTTGCTGATCCATATTGTGCAAACGCGTAAGTAATAGTGTATTTATTGGTTTGAAATAAAAATCATTCTGCATGTATTAAGGAGTTTCTAACAAAATTATTTTTCCCCAAAAAGGACATGGGATATATCTACTGAAGAAACAGAGGAAAAATTTATCCCCAAGTCCACAACAAATCATGTAATATACAACACAACAGCAATGAATATTCATACAACCAAATTCCAAGAAGATGACTCAGCACATATCGGGGCAATTATGGGCATTGTTGTTGCTGTACTGGGTCTTATACTGCTGTTAATAATTTTGAGGGTTGTATGGAAGAGAATGCAAAAACTGAAAAGTAAAGAAAGAAAGGAATTTTTGAGTATGTTGTTCTATTATGCCTTACATGTATTCAAGAGTTTACTAATCAGTCTGATTAATAGTTTGTTTTCAAATACAGAAAATTGTCTCAACTTAAAAAAACAAAAGAAATAAAAAACGTCTCGCAAATTTTTAAATGAACACCAATATATTAACGCTTGAAAATGAAGTATTATCCAGCCAATTATTGATAATATTTCCATATTTCAGCTGAAAAAGAAAACTTATTGACGCAAACAGAGGAGAAAGTTGTCCAAGGTATCTTGAATATTTTATTATTTTTTTTTAAATAAATTTTCATTTGATGTAATGTTAGAGTAAAGAAAAAAAATCTAGTGGAATGTGTAGTCCATAGTTGCAGTTAAAACATGTTTTACCTGCAGCTGTGGACTAAATATCCCACTGCATCTGAAATCGATAAGATAACAATAAAAATAAATTAACCAACAACAGAAACAATGATTTGATTGAAATAATCTTCTCATAGGGGCTACAAAGGGAGATGAAGCAGGCACCAGTAGTAAACAAAACGAGAGCGAAAATGATATCACGGAGATTGATGAAGGTGGTCAAAATGAAGAAATAAAACATTATATCCCAGAGGTTTGCGTTAGTAGTGAAACAATGGGAGATGAAGTTGACATTGGTGATACTTAAAACTCGAGTCCTTAATGAACCAAATGATAAGAAATATGGTATTACAGCGGCTGGTGTCAACTGTGAACCAGTGGAAGCGGAGTATAGTATATCAGAAAGTGATATTCATAGTGACTCAGAAGAAAAGGACCATAGTATTTCAGAGACTGATGTTAATGGTGAACTGCAGGAGAGGGGAAAGATGTCACAGAGACTGATGTCAATTGTAAACTGCAGGAGAGGGGGAATGATGTCACAGAGACTGATGTCAATGGTGAAGTGCAGGAGAGGGATCATGATGTCACAGAGGCTGATGTCAAAGGTGAAGTGCAGGAGAGGGAGAATGATGTCACAGAGACTGATGTCAATGGTGAAGTGCAGGAGAGGGAGAATGATGTCACAGAAACTGATGTCAATAGTGAACTGCAGAAGTGGGATCATGATGTCACAGAGACTGATGTCAAAGGTGAAGTGCAGGAGAGGGAGAATGATGTCACAGAGGCTGGTGTCAGTAGAGAATCAGAGGAGGGGGAGCATGGGATCCTAAGGGATAGTAAATCTAGAAGAGAAAGGAAGTTCGAGCTTCTTCGAATACTGAAAAGTAAGAGTTCATGTACATTGGCACCTCTTTTATTTCAGTCTAATATTAGCTTTAGCTATCTTGAATATACTGGATAAGAAGTCCAGTTCCCATAAAATAAAACTGTATGGAAACCTTCATGAACCATTCCTGTATGATTTTTGCAATGCAAGCCATAAACCAAATGAAAATTAATTAATTTCAAACTTCAATGTTACAATATTTTTTGCGTCAGTAGATTTCAGTTTCCGGAAACTATTTATTACGATTCCATATGGTTTCTGCAATGCTGAAAGAGAACTGAAATTCACTTTCCAAAGGGTTCCAAAATCAACTAACGTTATATTTTTTGTTTTCTTTAAAAATATTTTCTTTTTATTTAAGTCTAATTATTTGTATTCAGCTTATCAATGAAAAGCACTGATATACAAGATCCTTGTTTCACATTGTTTATTTCTATATTGTTTTTGGATTCAAAAACTTTTTATAACATTGAAGATACTCGTAAAAAGGAATGGTGTAAGGGTGTGTGGGTGTGTGTGTGTGTGTGTGTGTGCATTTATTGTACATGATGTTGTATTTACAGAATCAACAACTAATGAATGCACAAATGTAGTTCCGATACCATTGGTTACTTATGGTTGAAGTTTGATTTTCTTTGTTCAATTGAGAGATGTACATGTAGTGCTTTTTAAGCAAATAGAGAAAAATGATAGTATCATTTATAGACAAAATTGATTCCTCTCATCTTGTCCGAGTAAAATCATGGTCGGGACATGTCTACGGATACATATAGCTGTCTTCTTGATATCTTCATAAAAAAAATTACACACAGATGTATTTTAGTCTTGCATTGAAATTTAAAATACGAGTGTATTTATGCAATACGTCCACATACTTTAGCATTGTTTTAACTATATTTTACATGGAACTGCCTTGGAATGGAAAAATATATATTAATGTTGCGGTTGTTTATATCATTTATAAGTCAGCATATTTTCTTATAAATTTCATATTATTTTAATGTTTTTTGTTTCTCGAAAAAAGAATAAGCATACCTATCTTACGACAACTTTGATTATATATTTATACTACAACGTTTTTCTAACAATTACGCGTGTTTCACAGCAATTAAAAACCTGTTATTTAAAAGTTAATTTTTAACATCATATATATGTACCGAAAATATGGTGAAATTAATAATTTTACTTAAAGTGCATCTTGTGTTATAGCTCTTTCATTTTTTAAGAGCATAAAATGTTAAGGTTTCCTCAAATGTCAACATGTCTAAAAAATTATTATTGCAATAGATCCAAAAATATGTCTGGTATAAAGTCAAAACGTTTACAGTGTATAAATATATCATTGATTAATAGACAGAAAGTATCAGAAAGTATCACTTGATAACAAATATTTATAAAAAAAAAATTTTTGGAAAAAAAGTGTATCAGAAAATGTGCATATTTTAAAAAAAAAAACACCTGCTTTATTCTGTCCTTTTTGTGAAAATCATCATTGCAGAAATAATATATCTTTATCATTGAAGGGCAAGTTGGACTTGAATTGTCTCTGAAAGGCTGTTATTGAAAGCATGACATGCAAAAGACAAGACCCCTTTAGAACCTGCCATTTGCAAGGAACTTTCACTTTCAAGTCTTAACATTTGGACAAAATAAACAGGAAAAACAACTTTCCATAGACAACCTAAGTCCAACTTGCCCTTCATTGATTAACATATTTTGTTTCTGCAATAATGGTTTTCAACAAGAGCATGGAATTAAATAGGTGTATTTTTTTTTAAATATATGCTTTTTTAAGAAGACTTTTTCTCAATTACTATTTTTTTTCCAAGTATTTTTTTATCAAGTGATACGTTCTATCTGTTAATCAATTAAAAATTGATTAAATGTAAAAGGTTTAACTTTATACCTCATATAGTTTTGGGACTTTTGTAAAAATAAATTTTTCAACATGTTGACCTTTGACGAAACCTTAAAGAGGAATATAACAGTAATAAATATAATGGTGGAAGGTCCCCTGTCTTCTGTTCAGTTCATAGGTTAAACAACATTTTGAAAATGTCCAAAAACTTTATTTTTTGTTTAAAATAATGCTATTTTTTCAGAAAAGATTTATCAACAGGCTTCTGTCAAAAATATGTTTAACTAGTAATATGTATAATAAACCCAAATTTCTGACAACAGTATATTGCTAAGCTAGCTGGTCCTGTACAGACTTACTGTAGAATATGAATGACATTCAAAAAAGTAAACCGAGTGATAATTAAGAAACGTTTGACGAATTGCCAGCGAGGCGCAGTGGTTAGACCGTCTGCTCTAGAATCGTTAAGTAAGAAGTACATCCTTACGTTAGGGGTTCTAATTCCTCTATGGGGATGTGTAGAGCAGTTCTTCGGATGAGACCGTATAAACCGAGATTCCGTGTTGCAGTAGGTACTGGTACAAGAAATATCCTTCCCATCTCAATGGTACCAAGTGCCGAAAAAAATAAAAAAATTGCAGATTTTCATCGGCAAGTTGTGGCGTCTCCATTTAGTGAAAACGTATCGAGAGGGACCTCAAACAAAATATACTTAATCATTCAATAAGAGGCTTCTCGCAAGATTGCCCCTCTCGTGCCTTAACTCAACATTTAGATATATCGACGACGTATTGTCAATTAACAATTTCATTCCTACATCGATATGATATAATTATGCTGGTGAGCTTGAGATAAAAGTTACCACAGGGACTGACAGATCTATTTTATACTTAGATAGTTTACTTGAAAAAGACATTAATGGTAATCTAACAACAAAGGTATATGATAACTTCCCTTACATATGCTGTAATATATCTCCATCACCTGCATGCGGTGTAAATATATCTCAATTGATTCGATACGCAAGAGCATGCTCTACACATGAACAATTTCTAGAACGAGGTAAATTATTGACAAGCAAGGTGATGAAACAAGAATACTAGCAAGCTCGTTTGAAGTTTTCAAAGTTCTAAGGTGGACACAATGACCTTATCAACAAATGCAATTCATCATTGAGTCAAATTATGACATATGTTTTTTATACTAATTGTTAGTTTATTATTTATATACTGAATTGACGACGGATTGTCCCGATATTTCTCGATCATGACAAGGAGAACACTGCGGGTGTGACCGCTCAACAGGGGATGCTCACTCTTCCATGGCACCTGATCCTATCTCAGATGTTTCGGAGGTCAGAGTTTGCTCTGCTCCTATCATTGTATTGTTTTATGGACTTTAATGTTGAATACTGTTCGTTATCTCCATATCCTTCTCATATAGTTCTCATTGTCTTGCTGTATGTTTCACATATGTTTTCCGTGTCAATTGTTAGGTGGTTATTTCCCTCTTGAAATATGATTTTCTGCATGATAAACTTCTGCAACTGAAAGAGAATAGAGCCACAATAGAAGATAAACAGTTTTACAATGATAATGATAAAGAAAGTTGTTTAATCGATTTGAGAATAGGAATGTTCTGCTTAAATCTATAGTTTTATGTAAATTTTATATAAAGTGAATGTATATTCAAATCAGTACCCAAATTACATGTATAATCACAATAGGTCAGTGGAGGTCGACAAATGGGAAAATGTATGTTAGAGTTTATTAAAAGGATTTCCATGCGGTATCAATTAGGAATCAACATTTTATGAGGAATGTGCAGGAAATCAAATAATAAAATATGCAAAACACTTTCTTATCTTATTTGTCAATAGCTTGTTTTAATTAAGAATTAAATCATACGTAGTATCTTACGTAGTTTTACGTAGAACATCCGCTGGCATATTGAATCAATAAAAACCATATATGCAGGTGACCTTGCTGCCTTAGAAAGGCATAAATACATAACGTAAATGCTTAACATCTTCAGGTCTGATTTTTTTTATTTTTCAAGATTTCATTTCACATATTTTAAGCGCCCTGGAATTTCGGGTAGTACGTATTCTAAAAATGTTGAAAGATATGTAAGTGTTTCTGTTTAACTGAAATAAACTAAAATTTAATGTGTGTTTTTCTGGTTAATCAAATGATAAAGAGGGAAAATTTTACATATCATGATCACCGCTCTCTAGGGTTACATGTAAGGTTCAGCATCTTGCTGTAGACTGTGCAAAATATTGACGATATTGAGGATATTCACGAATGTTTTTGATTTCATTCTTAGGACTATTACGCATCCCATATCATATTTTTATGACAAATAAATGTATGCATAAACATTATTCTTACTAAAACAAAACCAAATGAACTCAGTACAAGATATCAAGAAGAATTATATAACGTATAGGTATTTTGCTTCCTTTCTTTATTTAGCTAGATTCTATGTCTACTTCAAACGTTAAGGTAGTTGAGTTGATTTTAGACTTATAAGATAGACTATTGAATGTTATATTGATTTATTTCTTGGTTATTCATGTACCATTTTTTCTTCCAGTTGGTGATTACAGCACGTGGAGGACACAGATATCAGGTGAGCAACATACATACACATGTATATCCACTCCATGAATCGAATTAATTAATAGAATGATTCTAAAAACAAAACTCTATTCGCTCGTGAGAAATATCCACAAGGTTTGCGACCTACCTTTATTCGCAAATATAAATTGCACCGAACAATTTATGTTCCCTTGTATTCGTACATACATGTAATGTTTCCTCAGTCGTTGATTGATTTTTAACAGTCGAATCGCGAATAAAAGATGAGGCAAATAATGGTTGGTTAACAGTCACTGAAATATTTTCAAAAAGTTATTTTAGCGTCAAATGATTAGCTCATTTTGTGGACGTTTTTCAACAAAACATTCAGGCAAAATAAATCATGTTTATCTACAGCAGAAGTGAGATGAATGAATTTCAGCAAGTCCTTTATGTGACTATTTAATTGTTTGTTACCATTTGAACTTGGTGTTCTGTATATTTGTCTTCTGCTTCTTTAATTATACTACATTCTTTTCTTTTTCCATTGGTTTACTGTTTGTTTTCTATTGTATATCTTAATATTGGTCTTATTTATTATTTAAAGGCAATAGACACTATATGAAAAGTTAAGGTTACTACTGTTATTTAAGGTAAAATTTAAGGTAAAAGTTTGTCATGTCTGTCTTCCGTACTTCCGTCTTTCCGTCCTTTTGTCCTTCCGTTTGCCCTTTCGTCACAATTTGCCTTTAGCTCAGTTAAAAGCTCATTTTGAAAGAAACTGTCCAAGATATTTTCATCAAACTTTATAGACGCATAGATATTGATGAGAGCTATGCAACTGCATTTACGTGCTTTGATCTTGACTCTTCCTTTGATCTTGACCTCTTTTTCCATAAAAAGTGTTTAGCTCAGTTTTAACATACCTTTCAAAATAGTGCTATCAAACTTCACATGTTGAAACATACTGATGAGAGCTATGCAACTGCAATATTTTTTGACCTTGACCTTTCATTTGACATTGACTTCACTTTTATTAAAATGTGTTTTAGACAGTTTTCAAGAAACCATTCAAGATGTGTTTATCAAACTTTGTATGTTGATACAAAATTGATGAGAAATTATCAACTGCATCAACATTTTTTACCTTGACCTTTCCTTTGACCTTGACCTTACTTTCCCTAAATTATTATCAAACTTCATTTTCTAATATATACTGATATAAGCAATTCAACTGCATCAACTTTTTTACCTTGATTTTCATTTTGACCTTGATCTCACTTTTATCATGTGTTTAAGCTAGTTTTAGATACAGTAAACCATTCATAAAATGTTCTCAACTTCATATGCCGATACAAAGTGATGAGAGCTTTTCAACTGAATCAACAGTTTTACCTTTTTCCTTTGATCTTGACCTCACTTTAAAGAAATTAGTGTCAATATCATATGCTGATACATACTGATGTAAGTAATTCAACTTCATCACTATTCAAGATTTTTTGATAAAATTTCATACACTAATACAAATTTTCATGTTCTATTAATAATATACCCTCGGGGTGGGGCATGCATGTTCTTTGGACATATTTCTAGTTAAAGTTTATGTTAAGCTACCTTTCATGATAAAATTTTCTTACTATGTAATACATGTACGTACGCTCATAGAATGAAATGTTTGATTGATCAATATCATAAAACAATTAGCTCGAACGCTTTAGATTGTGGATATTTCCAACATCTCGAACCGCAAGCAGAAATATGTACAGATATACATGGAGACTAATAATTAAAACAAGTTGCTGTCTTTGAAAAAAAGACTTCAATACGTGGACCATATGTATGTGTTTCTAACCGAAATTCTGATTTTTTAAAAGTTTACTGGACATTCATGTAGATTTGTTCCCATTTTCTATCATGATCTGCCTACTTGGACTGATATACTTTCATAGCAAAATTGTTAGATTTTATCTCCGATTGGCATATAGTTTTGTCATTTTAAAATTCAGGCTATTTTGATACATGCGAGGGTTGTCCCGAAATTCCGTAAACAAGCGTTGTTTTATAGGAAACCTAGGTCATAAATTAATGAAACTTCGTATATAGATTAAACCAACGCTATCTAATAAATTTATGGACAAATATGGAGTAACTACACAATTTATTCCAATTTATAAGACACATTCCATTGTCTTGTGTAGGAAGGCAGCACAATAACCAAAAGTTGCAATTAATATTTGGTATAATATATTTAGAATCCTACGGAAAAGTAATTATTACAAAGTACCGTATAAGTGGAAATTTTAGCGAGACGCAAATTTAGCGATTTCTTATTAAAAACTGGTATTTTATTTTTAGCGAGAAGCAATTTTAGCGATTTTAAAATGCTCACTAAAGAAGCTAGTACAAATATAATGCGATTTATTTTTAGCGATATTCAATTTTAGCGATCACAACAGCCTCGCTAATAATGCCAAAATTAAATCCTCGCTAAAATTTCTACTTATACGGTATTTTTAATGGCAATGAAAATTTTTAATACTTCTTTATTAACTGTATTTTCTCGAATTTTGGTGTTTATGCTTTGATAACTATGAATTTTATAATTTTTAAATACTTGGGGTTGAAATCCGACTTTTTGAAAATGGCGGCTGCATTGGCACAGGCGGCGCACTGAAATATGACCAGGTGTTTTGATCCTGAATTCACTCTTACAGAAATGTACCAGTGTTAAACGTTTGGTAGACTAGGAAGCTCTTTCTTGTTCTTCGTGTTTAAAATGACTAAAACGGTTTCTCTATGTATATCTGAATAACAGTAACAAAAATAAAAGCAGGGCTTAGAAATGGACAAGCGTTCCGTTGTGCAACTCTATTATAGAAAACAGACGAAAAGCCCGTAGAAATATAGCGTTTTCAAATTATTATTATTTCATACCTGTACATGCATATACTTTGTTAACATATATTAATACTTGATCATATCATAGTTATTAGGATATTTCACATTTATAACTGTGACCGTTTCGTTTGATTAAAGAATATGATTCTGGTATTTGAAATATTTTCTCCAAAAATTTGAACCATTGGCATTTGTATTTTTTTGACGTTGCAGATTGTTCCGAGTGTTAGAGATCGATATCACTTTAAATGTTATTACTGGAAAAGTTTTAGAGTAAACATGAATAAACTTCGTAATTTATCTGCCAAGAACACGTTTTTATCCACCCTAAAAATTCCATAGCGATACATTAATTTCTTTAAATGATATGGGCTCAGTCTACGAAATTTTGGAACAACCCTCGTAAAACCCATAATGTCTTGGACTTTACATTTACTAGTATTCTAGATTTATTCGGAAGAAATCCAACATTGGAAAATTAGATCTGATGGTAAACGTGTACCACAGCTCTGCAGCACGCAGATTTTTTCTAACCCGCCCCCTCCCCCTCCCTCACTTTGAAAACCGTTGTTATAGGCTTGTATCAAGCTGTGTTTGGATTTCTGTATATCTTAACTCTGAACTCTCAGTCGCATCATTCGGATCTTTCCGTCAGAGGTTGGAAAGCTAGTCGGAAAGGTTCTAGAGAAGAAGATTTTCAAAGATTTTTCCTATATATTCCTATGTAAAACTTGGATCGGCCATTTTAGCCCCACCCTTGCCCAGGGGGTCATGATTTGAACAAAATTGAATCTACTCTACTTGAGGATGATTGTACATGAGTTTCGTCTTTCCTGGCCCAGTTGTTCTGGAGAAGAAGATTTTTAAAGATTTTTCCTATATATTCCTATGTAAAAATGGTCGGCCATTTTTGCTCCACCCCTGCCCCGGGGGGTCATGATTTGAACAAACTTGAATCTACACTACCTAAGGATGATTCCACATGAGTTTCATTTTTCCTGGCCCAGTGGTTATGGAGAAGAAGAATTTCAAAGATTTTTCCTATATATTCCTATGTAAAAATTACGTCGGCCGTTTTTGCTCCACCCTTGCCCCGGGGGTCATGATTTGAACAAACTTGAATCTACATTACCTGAGGATGATTCCACATGAGTTTTATCTTTCCTGGCCAAGTGGTTCTGGAGAAGAAAATTGTTACAACATGCCATCAAATTTTTATTAATTCCAAATTATCTCCCTTTGAATGAGGGCGTGGCCCTTCATTTGAACAAACTTGAATTCCCTTAGCCCAAGGATGCTTTGTGGCAAGTTTGGTTGAAATTGGCCCAGCGGTTCTTGAGAAGAAGTTGAAAATGTGAAAAGTTTACAGACAGACGGACAGCTAGACAAATGGACAGCTAGACGGACGCCGGACAAAATGTGATCAGAAAAGCTCACTTGAGGCAGCCTTCGGCTCAGGTGAGCTAAAAAGCATTTCAAATTTCAAAATATTTGGATTCAAATAAAAATATTTTGACAAATACATTACTCTTGAGTTCTTTATAGACACATCAGTGCATTAAGATAAGTAACGAAATTCATCCCAAATGTCGTTGCTATTACATAATTTACAAATCCTGTTTTCTCTAGGGATGTTAAACCATCTTCCAGTCTCGATTGGTAATTTTGTATTCCCAGTTCTAAATAAACAATATTTTTTGGATTGTTTTGGAGGCAAATTCAACAAATAGTCTTCAAAAATTAATGATTTTTTTTAAACTTCTATAGTTCAAGCCTTTGGGGGAGGTTTGCACTTCACTAAACCATGTTTGTTTAAACTGATCTAAAAGAGTGGTATATTCTTTATTTTTAAGCCAAGATATATTAATTGAATTTTCATACCAGACATAAGTCAATCCACATTCATTTAAAATTTTCTGTACAAAATCACACCATGGATTCTTATATAATATCATTGCACATAAAATTTTTGCTGATAATTCAGAGCACTGAGCATTAATGAGTTTACCCCAAAATGAGATCATTCTAACTTTGATATCAATTAATAAATGGTGTCTACCAAGTTCTCCATACACAATAAAGTTTGGTGTTGATGTTTTTTAAGCTCAGAATATGTTTACAAAATTTTAAGTGTAATCTCTCTATTAGTTTAGTATTGTGAAAACCCCACATTTCGCACGCATATAAGAGTATTGGTTTGACAATTTTATCAAACATGTCTAATTTACAATCAATTGATAAGTTATGTTTTCTACATCTACCAATAACACCGTACATAGCTTTAGTAGCTTTATCATATAATTCTTTGGTATTTAGATTAAAAGAATTTCTTTTACAAACTGTAACACCCAAATATTTAAAGTTATCAACTATATCAAGCTTGGAGCCTTCAAATGTAAAAGGGCCATTATTTTTCCCTTTACCAAATATTACAACTTTTGTTGTCTTACCATTAACCTTAAGGTGCCATTTCTTGCAATATTTAGAAAAAATAATTAGCATGTACTAAAAATCATCTGGGTTTTCAGATAACAAAATAGTATCATCAGCATACAATAATACAAAAAGCTGTAAATAGAGGTTAAGTTCTCTCATGGGTTTTTCTGACAAACAAGATAAACCTTTAGCTTTGTTTCCAGACAAAAATTCCTCAAGGTCATTCAAGTACAATGAAAATAAAATTGGCGACAAATTATCCCCTTGTCGAACTCCTATATTACATTCAAACATTTCTGAACTTATTCCATTCCCTACTTCTTTTGATTTTATACCTTAATACATGTTGGTTATAATCTTAAAACATTTTCCATCAATATTATTTTGTAAAACTTTATTCCATAATCCAATATGCCAAACCGAGTCAAATGCTTTCTCAAAATCAATAAACGCACAGTACAGTTTCATTTTGTGTCTTTTAAAAAGTTGTACAAGAGAATATAATGAAAAAATATGGTCTGTTGTGCCCATACCTCTGCGAAAACCTGATTGATTTTCCGAAATGAGTTGTATATTATCAGCATATGAGTTTAATTAAGGTCTTCCGTCTTCACGGAAGACCTTATAGCGATTCTATTGTTTCTTATTAAGGTCTTCCGTCTTCACGGAAGACCTTATAGTGATTCTATTGTTTCTTATCATTAAGGTCTTCCGTCTTCACGGAAGACCTTATAGTGATTCTATTGTTTCTTATTATTATTAAGGTCTTCCGTCTTCACGGAAGACCTTATAGTGATTCTACTGTTTCTTATTATTATTATTATTATTATTATTATTCTTTTTATTATTTTTTTGACTTTCTAATTTTGTGCACGCGATTTCAAAGAAGAGAGAAGACTACTGGATGGAATGATGTGAAATTTTCAGAAAAGATGTGTCGTAACATGAATTTTATATATCCGGGAGAAAATTTGGAAACTCACTTCCGGTGCCAAGTTACGGACAATTTCCTGAAATTAAAATGACATTTTGTCCGCGATTAAACTCAAAATCGGTAAAAGATATCAACATGAAACTTTCAGGGATTATAGATCGTGATATATACCATCCAGGACGCGACACTTTGTTCGTCGTCGGTACTTCCTGTCGTTAGGAGAAGCGAATTGAAAAAATTGTATTTTCTAACTTTTTTGTTTTTCAACATTTTTTATTTATTTTTGGAATGATAATAGAGACCCTTTGATCGATGCTTACTATATAAGTTGTTTGGATATTGGTTGATCAGAACTCTAGATATTAATATTTGAACATCTGAAGCGGACCAAAGATGGCGGCTGTCTCTGTCAACTCCGCCATTTCGCGAGTAGGGGTTTATGGAGGCAGCTGAGCGTTTGACTAAATGATACATGAAAAGTAAAAAAACTACGTGGACTTTCACTTAGTAGTACGCTGCAATATGGAGGCAGCTGAGCGTTTGACTAAATGATACATGAAAAGTAAAAAAACTACGTGGACTTTCACCTAGTAGTACGCTGCATTTCAGTGACAATCTTAAAACTTAATTTCCGTTTTACTGCTTTAGTGTAATTGGGCTAGATACGTGTGTGCAATGTGTTAAATTTACTTTCTTAACGTCGAAATAAAATAAAGGCGATAAGAAGTTGTTTTATTTAATATCTAATTTCATTGAAGCTATCACACCTATTTGATAGATCAGACCAAAGGATAGGCACGAATATTTACTCGTGGTGTTTGTCGCCAGATTATGAATAGTGGCCCGCCTTTTATGATTCTTAGACAGGTGTACTGTTGCAGGTGTACTGTATACATAACTATATTTAGAGCAGTAATCAAAATTTATTAGTTTTTCACAAACGTAACCACTGTGTTTCCAATGCACAGGTGAGTCATATTAAACTAATACAAAAGACAGAAATAAGAAAACCTTTTTTTAAATACGATCGTCTAATGGAGTTTATATTAACATTCTTTTCTCAAAGATATTTAAAGTTGAACATTGAACATTGAACAGAAATGAAATCTGATTCCTTGACCGTCGAAGGGCGAGACATGTCTTTCATCGAACCATTTCTACCTTTTCATGAAGATGTAAAGAATCGGGTTACTTCACTTTGGGGATAAACGGGTAATTAAAAAAAAGTTTAAAATGATTACAATTTCACTTCTTTCGTGTTACTTACCTATATAAGATATAGAATATGTACAATCTGTTAAATACACTTTCTA
The DNA here is from genome assembly GCF_032062105.1 of Saccostrea cuccullata. NCBI lineage: Eukaryota > Metazoa > Mollusca > Bivalvia > Ostreida > Ostreidae > Saccostrea > Saccostrea cuccullata. The sequence goes on from NW_026933864.1 coordinate 55,608, forward strand.
AACCTCGAAATTAAGCCTTAAAGAACGTTCCTTTTCCTTTATTCTATTGAAGCTATCACACCTATTTAATGAAACATTCCAAAGAAAAGGCGCGCAGATTAACTTGTGGCGTGTGGCGCGAAATTATAAATAGTGGCGCGCCTTTCGTGATTCTAAGACAGGTGTATTGTTGAAGAAGTATGTTCAAGTACATTTAGAGCAGTGGACTCAAACGCGTAGTTTAAGCGTGTTGGGACTAAAGAGGAAAAAAGCGCGTTTGATTTTCACGCTGGCGACCTGGGTTCAATCCTCTTTGTGACCAAATTTTTTTTATCACTTTTTCAGCTCGATTTTAGGTTCTTTTCCTGAATCGGACGGAAGACCTCTCGTTGCTCGCAACGAGATCGTTTCTAGTTATTATTATTATTCTTTTTATTATTTTTTTTCAAATTTTGTGCACGCGATTTCTCGAAGACTACTGGATGGAATTCTGAAATTTTCAGAAAAGATGTGTTGTTAAATGAACTTGATCTATCTGAGGAATTTTTTGAAAATTCCTTTCTGGTCCCAAGTTAAGGACATTTTCTGATTTTAAAATGACATTTTGTCTTGGTTAATCTCAAGAACGGTAAAAGATATCAAAGTGAAACTTTCAGGGATTTGATCATGATAGATACTAACCAGGACGCGACCTTTCGTTTGTCGTAATATTCCTGTCGTAAGGAGATGCGAATTGAAAAAAGTGTTTTTCTAACTTTTTTGTTTTTTAATATTTTCAATTAATTTTAAGATTGTTAATAGAGACCCTTCTATTGATGTTTACTATATAAATTGTTTGAATATTGGGTTATCTGAACTCTAGATATTAATTTTGAAAATCTGAAGCGGGCCCCCAAAATGGCGGCTGTCTCTGTGAACTCCGCCATTTCGCGAGTGGGGTTTATGGAGGGACGAGGTTTGATTTAAAACCCTTCACATAAGGATACATGGAATTTAAAAACACTTGGATTTCACTAGTAGTTTGAAATTTCGTGTCAATCTTAAAACTTAATTTTCGTTTCACTGCTTTAGTTTAACTGGGCTAGATACGACATGTTATGTGTACAATGTGTTAAATATACCTTCTTAAATGAAAAAAAATAAAGGCGATAAGAACGTTTCATTTATTTAATTTCATTGAAGCTATCACACCTATTTAATAATAGTCCAAAGAAAAGGCGTGAATATTTACTCTGGAGTTTTGGGGCGAAATTTAATGTGGCCCGCCTTTTTTAATTCTTGACAGGGGACCGTTGCAAATGAAACACAATATATTTAAAGCAGTGCTCTCAATAGCTTAATGGTTTGTGCATTAATAGATAGTAGTAATTACGTTACAATTCTGTGTCAAACTAAAGATTCATTCCAGGGTCTTTCAAACGTTTCTGTTACTGGTTTTGGTTGGTTCTCAAAGTAGAAAAATGTGAAAATGAGAGATACCTGTTATCATTTGTTTTAAAACGGAAATAAAAAAAATGGAATTATTGTCATTTCACTGCTTTTGTGTTACTTTTCTATAGAAATTTTACAGTGTGTTAAATATTTTTCTAAACCTTGAATTGTAGGCTATGAGAACGTTCTTTTTTTTTAATTTCATTAATAATAATAATAATAATAATAATAATAAATACTTTATTTAAAAAGGAACCTGGTTAGTGCATGCACTATTCTTCCCCAGGGCCTTCTATATATATCAAATACAAAAAATAATACAGAATACAATTCATCATATATAATAGTAATATGTTTAAGGAATTACAATCATACGATTATGAATATAATGTCCATGTATAGTTTTAACAATCATAATACAATATACAATATCGAAACCTTATTGTCTTCAAAAAATTGTGCGACAGCTGATGATGTAATTTTCTATATTACGCTTAAATGTTCGCAGAGATTGAGAGAATCTAATGTGTTGGGAAGTTTATTCCATAGATGTACACCTGAATACTGAAAAGATGTCTTGAATAAGTTTGTACGAAATTTCGGCAATCTTAGATCATAATTACTTTCAGATCGTAGATTATAAGAAGTAGAAGAATGAAATTCAAATAAATTACAAAGATATTGGGGAGTCGTTCCACTGAAAATTTTGTATAATAATATGTATTTGTATAGATCAACTAGCTCATAAACTGTTAACCATCCAAGTTTCTCAAACAGTGGTTTAGAAGAAGAATCTGGACTTGCGTCAAGAATAATCCTTGCTGCCCTTTTCTGTAATTTAAATAGTCTGTCCATGTCCTGCTTGGGGGCATTACCCCAAATAGTCAAACAATAGTTAATAGATGGTAAAATATAAGCATTGTAATATAGTTTTCTGGTATGTAGAGGGAGAAATTTCTTAATCCTTCGAAGAGTAAATAACTTATAATTTATCGTTTTACAAACCGAGTCAATATGATTTGCATACTGTAACTTATCATCAATATGTACACCAAGAATTTTTTCAGTTTCAACCATTTCAATTGTTTTGTCTGAGGCATAAAGTTGTAAATTTGGATTATCTAATTTTGATTTTCTTTGCTGTGTTCCCATTAACATACATTTTGTTTTATCTACATTTAAAACCATTTGATTTTGAGCACACCATTTCTCAATCTCACAAAGATCTGAATTTAGTGTATTTTCTAAACATCTTGCATTATTATTATTAGAATACAGAGTTACATCATCAGCAAACATATCAATATTTGAATTGTTTACATGTAATGGAAGGTCATTTATGTACAATAAAAATAAACGTGGGCCCAAAATTGACCCTTGTGGCACTCCTGCTGTGACGGGTAGAATATTGGAGACACATGATCCAAATTTAACACACTGGGTCCTATCGTAAAGATATGATTTAAACCACTTTATAGCTGTTTGGTCAAA
>NW_026933865.1:0-5766 GCF_032062105.1 Saccostrea cuccullata
AAGTTAATCATTTTAAAAATTTTGGTTGTTAGATTACAATTATTATCTTCTTTTTCAAAAAATTATCCAAATATAAAACAGTGTTAACTTGTGCTATCTTTTATTTGTAGTTCACCGGAATATATCGTATTGATATACGAATGAAAAAATAATTTTTTTTGATTATTCGTCGTCGATATTTATATGTGGGATGAGGGCGCCAAGTTTTTCATCTCTTCATTCCCCAAACTTTTGAAATTTCTTTTTTCTTTGAATACAATTCTTTTTGGAATTCCCAATCGACTGTTTGAGGGTTTTTAAAAAACCACATATAGTTAACAATAAAAATGAACCTTTTTACTTCAGAGCACTTGTGTGTACAATCAAATGTTTTTTTTTTTTTTTTTTTTTTTGGTTTTTTTTTTTTCAACAAAAAAATTTTATACAAGGTAAGTAAATTTACAATTGGCATAAGACCTTAAAACCGATCCCATGTAAAACTTGTTTTCATACTTATTGTTAGTCCATTATTTATACACTGAATTGACACATTTTCCCCATTTCCTATATAAAGGAGCACACAGGGGTGTGACCGGTAGCGGGGGGTTCCCTCCTCCATGGCACCTGACCCCATCTCTGGTGTTTGGAGGTCCATTTTTGCTCCTCTCCTATTTTGTATTGTTTCATGGATTTTGACTTTGAATATTCGTTATCTCCATATCCTTCATTCCTTTTTCATTAAAAAGGCAGCTGTAATGATATCAAAGATCCTGGACAAATTTTCATGGATAATGGTGTTTAAAGTTGAAAAGTCAAAAGTTTTTATATTGTTTTTTGGGTATTTTTTTTACTTCAAACAATAAAGGCGTAAAGGCGAGGACCCCCCCGCTCTAAAAGAATTTCTCAATTCTAAAAGTTTATTTTTTCAAAATTATATTGTTTATATAATCTTTTACACATTTAATTCTGTGTTTCATTTTTTTAAAATATTTTATTAATAATTTATTTTTCACTTATGTTTTAAGAAATAACCCTTTAACCCTACGCTACGAAGTATATGCAGTATAAGTTGTCATTGATTTAAATTAACGGATTTGTTGAAACATTTTTTCAGAAATTTTCTTTTTGTATTCAGATTCCATTTTTTGGACAGATGAAAAGTTTTTACTTAGTTTCCATATTTAAGCGTTAACGAAGAATGGAATTACCTTCATGTTCAAAATTCTTTTTTATAGTCTAAAAACCCATTTTCCAAAAATTGTTTAATTGTCAACTTTAATAAATTAAAATTTTTAAAAAATATATCGTTCATTAAAATAAAACGAAAAAATGTTTTGAAGATACTTTCTAAAAAATGTTTTTAAAAAATAAAATTTTCTGTGAAGTTTAAAAATAGAAACATTTTGTTCAGAGCGGGATTTGTCCACGCCTTATACGCCCTCTTTTTTTCCAAAGGTTCCTTAAAATTTTTGAAACCACATTTGTTTTACACCACTTTATATACATTGTTCACTACTCCTGAAGCTTTTTCACTACTGTTAATATTTTAGTTAAAAGTAAAAGGAAAAAAAGCTTGTTTTTTTATCCTGTTGTACACAACTGATTTACCAAAATTCTGGGAGGAATACCTTGTTCAAAAATTTAATTTTTTTTTGTAATGATCACACAATCATTTAACTCATTCTTGACATTAAAAAAACTGATTAATAAATTAATTCATTTTGAAGTCCTTTGCTTTATTTAAAAGGATATGAGTCTCTACATTGATTTTCAGTAATCCATTTCACAAACGAAACCCATGAGTGCCTCGCATTCCCCGTCGTCCCTTTCCAGAAATCATGAGATCTAAAAGTGTGCCCAAGGCCCCTCATTGTTTGGGTTTCCAGGACTCCATCTGTTTGACGGGGGGTTTGGGCACTGCCCAAACAAACCTCCCCCTATCCCCCGGGCTGTTCCCCATCCCAAAAACACCCCCAAAAGGAAAGGGCAATCCCTAAAATAGATTAATAACTCAACAATATTTCAATAATATGTTAATTTTATGTTTAGTCGGCGGGGGGTTTCCTTTCCCCCCATACCACCTGATCCCACCTTGGATGTTTTTTGGGGGTCCGTGTTTGCTTGCTCCCCTTTGGTATTGTTTTATGGACCTTTATGGATTCTAATGAAATTTTTATTGAAATTTTGCATTGAATATAACATTTACCAACTTTTTTTTTTTTTTTTCAATAATACATGTTTTACCTTCCGTGGGCAAAAATTTTCCATTATCCAAGAGTTTTCAGACTTGTTTCATTTCAACCAGTTTAGCATTGTTCCTGTTACATTCACCCTGAAACACAAGAAAAAATACGATGTGTTTGTGAAATATCAGATTTCATTAGTTGAACAAATTTGATATCTTTCTTAGCCAGATCTTCTTTTCCCATTCAGGTGTATAATGTGTTTGGGGTTTTTCTGTTTACAGATAAATTAAACAGCAACTATAGGAAAAAAGTGATCTAGAAACTATTGCTATCATGGACCCCCGGGGAATGTATTATATATTTTTGACTCATGTATAGGAAGATGGGGTTTTAAGAGTTAGTATGGTAGGGGGATAGCTTAATATTTGGCTTCTGCTTTAAACCATTCACAATTTGGTTTATAATACAGAAATTCAAGAAACAAAATTTTTTACCTTGGCAAATCCCCGTCCATCTTTGGTTTTTGGAATATAAGTAGCAATGCCCATCAAACTGCCCATGCTTTTGCAAGCTAGAAATAAAGGAGATGAATTTATTCTTTTTTTGTTTTCCCTTTTACATTTTACTGGTTTATCGCAAACTACTCGATTAAATTACTTTTTTTACTATTATTGAATACTGTAAAATTTTAAAAAAAATCCCCAAAAGGATTTATTTCATTTTATTCTTCAGAACTTCAGTTTTCCATGCTAAAAATTCAGTAGTTAAGTTGTTCACTGCTAAAATTTGGCAGCATAAAATATAGGGGAAAAAAGTTTGAAATGAAATATAACTGACACCAATCAGGCTAAAAGTCCCCTTGAAACAATAAGATAAGGGGGGAAAAAAACCCATCCAAAATATCAGAGGTGAGATCGGGTGTCCCAGAGGAGTAAAATCCCTTTTAGGCCGGTTCACCCGCCGTGTGCTTTTAGAAAGGGAAAAACAAAAAATTCATAGATGATTTATGTGAAAATACCAAAAGGGGTAAAAGTGTTTAATAAAGTCCCCAAAATGCTAAATAAAAATGATTTGGAAAGCTATAGGTCATTTATCCCCAAAACTTTGTTAAGGGGGATGTACAAGCCAATTGGATCTAGTCTAGTGTGAAATAAGAAATGCCAAGAATTCGCTTAATACTCGTCTAAACTAGCCCAAACTTACTCAAAGTGTTAATGAACTAGTAACCTACTGTTAGAGACCAAAATTAGTAAATAATTAAGTTTATTTGGTTTTAATTAGGAGTAAATTATTCATGGTAGAACTGCGCAGCTACAGCATTCACGAGATGAAAAATGCATTGAAAATGGTGTTAGTTTAATTCATTGATAATATGGCTACAACCATTTGTTTCACTATTTTCTTGTCATTATCTAGAATTCTTGAGAATTTGATTTTTCATATGTGTGTCTTCCTGAGGCCATGTGTTTATTTCGTCCGCAATTCCTCTGTCACACAGAGTTCGAATAACATTGATTTTAGAATAAATGCGACCATAATAACATCAAGACAAGAAATTACTAAGTAATAATCATTAGGTAATATTACTTACTACTTTTATTTGTTGCATCGCTTCGTCTGATTAATTAAAAAACGCGAATTTAACCCCACTCCAGCAAATCGGGAAAAACTGTTCTGTTCATAGCTCGAGTTTCCTAGTTAATATTAATACACTGAGCACGTGGTTGACATGTGCATATATCTGCTGTAGATAGATGCGTTTATTTCCATGATTATATTTAATTTTTCGTGGAACAAGACTTGATAATTTGTTGGTTTCTTTTAAACTCAAGAAAAAAGCTTAAAAATTGCCCTGAACATATGTGTTTACGTCGGGTCTTTTTTTCTGTGGCGGTAGAAGTTATTTTGAAATGGGGCACTGCAAGGAGGATGCTTAGCATTTAATTTGAAAATGTTAAACAATATGCGGTGCATGAAAAACAAATTGCAATTACATGTCTTACATTCGAAAAGTTGGTGCACATGTCTATTTTGTTTAGCAGTTAGATAGAAAAAAATAGGAAGTTAAAGGATTTACTTCAGGCACCTCACATAAATAGCTTGATTGTTTGCAATGACCAACACATCGTATGGAGTAATGTTTGGACATAAAAACGCATCATGTCTCATTATGTTGACTACGTTGTAAGCTCTCTCTCATTGAACATACGAAGCTTGATAAAATATATTGAGTTGTTTTTTTTTAAAATTTAGAAGCAATCACAATGTTTGCAAACAAAGATCCATTGCATATGTTATGTCTATCATCGCAAAAAAATGAAGACTCCCCCCCTTTCCCAAAATCCTATTTGTTCTTTTTTCAAAATAGTGCCAAAGATTAAAAAATTTTGCATTACTAAGTATGTGATGGAACATGTACCAGCCTTATAAGACCATTTGTTGTAAAAATACTTGGTTGCCCTCTCTCCCGATCTACTGCCTAAAAATGGCCCGACTCAATTTTATTTTACTTCCAATTACAGAATTTTTTTTTCTTCCGTCAACAAATATGTTTAAATTTTAAGGATTTTTTTCTCACCATAAATACGGACCCAATAAAATTTCCCTGAGTTGGGAGGTCCACCAAACTTCATTATAAAGATGGTATAAAATATTTAATTATGTTGATTTTTTTTCTTTACTCTTTAAAATTGAGATAAGAAGTATTAATATGCTTGCAAAATGGGCAAATAGAAAAAAAAATTATTCATTAAATCTCCTAACCCACTCTGAATGATTTTATTCCTTTTTAAATGTTGCTCCGCTGTAATGAAAATTGTAAATGTTTATTTGACGGAGTATATAAAGGGGGGGGTGATCAAAAGTAAACGATATCTTAGGTATTTGATAGTTATATTATTGTTGAAATATTCAAGTGTAAATTGGAGATCTTTGATAGCATATAGCTTAATTAAAAACAAACCCCTTTTCAAACTTGCTTTCACCGGGCAACATAACAAGTATCATATTCAACCATCTGCCTTCCTTCACTAAAACGGTCTATCCAATCATTGATTGAATTATTAGGAAGACAATTTCCTAATAAACTATGAACAAATTCTTATACGTTACTTCAAAGGCAGTTTTAAGATATACCATAATTATTTTAGTCGTTTGTTGAATGAGTTCCACTGAGACAGCGGGCATGGATGAAATTTTCCGTCCAAGTTTCTTTGATCTATCGATCTGCATAAGTTCATAAACAAGATTCATTTCTTAAGTAAAAGCTATTAAAAAAACTTATTAGTGCATAAAAAGTGCGTATAATGAAACCTTAACAGATGTCGATTCATACCAAACAAAGTATATAATGTGCGCATAAATATTTATAATTCATGGATGCCTTAAACAACAAGAGGCTCATGGGTCTTATAGGTCACTGATGATAATGCAAAAACTTTTTTTCCCATTGAATTTGGTTTATTTTTAAACCAAAAGGGCCCTGACATTCACAATTTTGAAAGAGGCGCCATGCTCATCATAAATATACACTTATAATGATTACTTTAGTTCTTTATATGGCAGGGTAGGGGAAAAAAAAAATGCATTTCAACTAATTAGT
>NW_026933866.1:0-5802 GCF_032062105.1 Saccostrea cuccullata
ACCATCCCTTTATTTTACTAATATATTGAATCAACCTTTTGTCACACCTTGTCATATGATGTACAATACCTTAAGACAATTATGGCGTTCCATACTTGATACTGCATATAAGATGATGCATATATCGCGGCTGTCATGCAAACTAGGTAAGAGAAAACTACCTGTTCAATTGTACTGTTATTCAGTTCTAATTAATTCATAGCTAGATGTAGACATCTCGGTCTCAGAAGCAATGTGAAATCTTCTCAGTTAGTGAGAGATTTTCGAAGTTTTTTTAAACGAATGCAATATTTTGGAACACATGAGGTGCTGGGTCATCAGACATAAACGTTATTTATTCTGGATTCATCAGTTTACTGTCTGATTGGCTTATCCCTTATAGTATAGAGGATGGGACAATCAGAGTGTAGATATTGTGTTTACACTGTAAATTTATAAAACACTTTCGTGGCATCATGGGATGCAGAGGGGGGGGGGGGGGGGAGGGATTTCCCAAGCTAACAATCAAAATTATTTGATTTATATCAGATTCATCTCAAGTCTTAATTACTATGGTACATGTACATTTCTCAAACAATAAAATGATGTAATGAGAATTGAGATTAAAACATTCTTTAAATCGTTTGTGCCCTCTCTAAGATGACAGAGGAGTTTATAGTATGCTTTTCTACTGTATGTATACAATGTTCTGATCAGCATATACCGCGAGTGTGTCAAGACAGTTTATGATAACTAATAATCATGTTGTAAATTTTACACTTATAATTTCGTCGTAAATTTAAAATTTATAACATGATAGACAGATAAAGTTTAACAAACGTCTAGATCTGCACCATATAGGTGTATTAGTTCTTTGCGTATTTCACTTCAAAAACAAGAACAAAAAGTATTGATTAATCAATAATGATTTTTTTAACAAAAAAAGATTGATTAATTATGAATTATTCAATAAATTAATCAATAATTGGTATCACATTTATCAATAGAAAATTGTAATTAAAAATTAAGTCTAGTCAAACTAGTTCACTTCCCACATCCCCCCCCCTTTTTTTGCAAAGTCATAATCATGTAAAAGAGATGGACAGGATTTAATTATGGCATCTCTCACCGTCCTATTTGCTCTCTATTGATTATATTTTTGATATTATTAAGATTTCTTTTTGTTATATTTTAAGATCTATCAAATATCGTCTGAGTTGAGAATGAATGACCAAATAAAATATGTCCGGCTTTCTGTAGTCGGGTTTAAAGCAAACAAGCTAGGTCGGTCAAACCCTTTAAATTGTCACTCTCATATATACGATCAGGTGAAAATCTAGTGCATTGATACGAGTTAGTATCACACAGACGACATACTCAGCTATTTTCTCGAGCAGACTTAGGGGTGCACGACGTAACAGCATTATCATCAGTGGAGCAGGTCAGTGTCTCTAGAATCAATTAGCTATATAGATTAATTTAAATCTGCATCTACTAAACTTATTTGATACTTTTTGAACGCTATTTCGATAATCTATGAGGTCCAATCGTTGTCGGTGCCTCGGTGCATGTACCCCCTTGGCCCATACCTATATATATATATTTGAATTTTATTTCCTATGTAGTACAGTTAATTTTTCGAATTTTAAAATTTAATAACAGCCAAATGCTGTTTTAATATAAAATGTCCAGGCGAAATCAAATATCCGGGTATGTGGACTAGTGTAAACCTACATAGAATTTTTGTTCTGTATTGACATGATTGAGAAATACGCTCAATCAATATTTGCTAAGTTTGGTTAGGGGGGTACATGTAAGGAGCTTAACTACACGTCAAGACTGAAACCCAGATACGAACTTCTTTCCAATGCATTCAATTCATCTCTATATCACTTTTAATTTTATGATTTATTTTTTCAGTAATATTCGATTTTGCATTTCAAGTGTATTTGCAAATGATGTCCCAATATCGTACTTTAATCTACAGTAGGAAAAGACATAACTTATAAGCTTGTAAACATATAATAATGAAGACACGATATTTTTTTGGGTGGGTGGGGTATTTATTGTTCCAATTCACAGAGTTGATGCTTGCATGCCCACTCCCATATTTATACAAGAATGTTGAATTGTATTATATTTAAGGACTTCTTTAAAAAATTTTATATATTAAGACATATATTATTTTATCTTGGAACAAGGAATTAAGTGTTTGGATTTATAACAGAAAAGTAATTTGCTGCAGTTTCTTAGATCTAAGGGCAGGTCACTCTAACTGCATGTCATGATTTTCAGTAAAGAAAATCAATTAAAAACAATTACACTTTGATTCAGTGGGATATAAAACACTATGACTCATATTTATTTTATTCTAAACTTAGCACTGAGCTCACAAAATGATAATACCCGGCCTTCCATTTGATTATTATGACAAAGTCCATGTTTTGGTAGCAGAGACCAGAAATGCATGTAAGTGTCAGATCAAAAAGTAAAATAGGAGGTGTTCAATATAGCACTATGTAAAAAAGAATCTGTAAAAGTCTCATTAAGTTTTATTCAGTGGAGAAGTTGCAGATAAGAGATGGATACCCCATTACCCCCTCAATATTATAGAAAAATACATGTATATGGCAGTGCCCATGTTTTGCTTTGAGAGACCCGAAATGTGTGTCAGATCAAAAATTAAAATAGGATGAGCACAATAGCATTATGTAATGAATAATCTGAGAATGTATCAATAAATATAATCCAGTGATATAGGAAAAGTTGCAGATAAAGGATGGATACCCCACAATATTATACAAAGAAAACAGGGCAGTGCCTCTCTTTTGCTACAGGAAACTCGAAATAAAGGGAGGTGCACAATAGCACTGTAATCGTATGTAACAAAGAATGATTGGTATTACAGGGAAATGGATATCGACACTCCCATCACTATATACCACTCCCCCTGCTTTTCAAGCGGAGGTATATAATGATAATATACAGCACACGTCTTATTTAGACCAAGTTTTCAAGAACACTCACAATACCTTTAAACAAATCAAGAAACTCCGAAATCCATATTGAATTGTAGAAGAATGATATGGAGATAACGAACAGTATTCAATCTCAAAGTCCATAAACAATATAAAATAAGAGCAAACACGGACCTCCGAAACATCAGAGGTGGGATCAGGTGCCATGGAGGAGTGAGCATAGAAATAATTCCCTGACTGGGCTAACTACGTCTGCTAATGACGTATAAACCCTTTCTTACAAGAATACAGAATTAAATTGCAAAGCAATGATCTCATGAAACCATATTTTATTTCAGACGTTCTACAAAAAAATGAATCATCTCACATTACTCTGTGTCGGTACATGCTTGATTATATTTGCGTTTGGATCGGATGTGATTAATGTTGTCGAGGTCAAGACCCCTTCTGGCTGGGTCAGAGGATACGAAGAAATCCAAGACGAGGGGCAGTTGTATAGATTTGTAAAAATTCCATTTGCACAGCCTCCATTAGGAGATCTACGTTTTCAGAAAACCAAACCAATTGGCGAATGGGAAGGAGTCAAAGGAATTAGTGCTGTAAATGCTCCACAGTGTACGCAAGTAATCTTCCCATTACCAGGTTTGGATTCATTAGAAAATGATGAGGATTGCTTATATCTCAATATATATGTACCAGGAAAAATTTCCGAGGATAGAAATCTGTCTGTTATGGTATGGATTCATGGCGGAGGGTTTATGATTGGTGGAGCAAGTCAGTATAAACCTCAGAAGCTAGTGCTAGGAGGAGATGTAATTGTCGTTACCATTAATTATAGATTAGGTCTTCTGGGATTTCTAACATTACATGACCCTCTTGCACCTGGAAATTACGGACTTTGGGATCAGATCGAGGCTTTAAATGGGTTCAGAATAATATTGCAGCCTTCGGAGGCAATCCAAAATCAGTTACTATATTTGGAGAATCAGCAGGAGGCATGAGTGTGAGTCTTCAGACATTGATTCCATCAAACGAAGGACTTTTTAAAAGAGCAATTTCCCAAAGTGGGGTAGTTTCGTTCTTTTGTATTTCAAGGAGAAGGGAAGAAAAAGAAACTAATGACGTTTTGCTTAAAAATACGAATTGTAAAGACAAAGGCGGTATAGCAGAAACCCTGGAATGTCTGCGAGGAGTATCGGCAGAAAATTTGACAGCAGCAGTACCTATGATGGAATTTGAAAAATCTTTTAATATAAGTTTTGAATTTGGAAGTTTGGTTCCAACAGTTGATGGTGAATTGATCAAAGAAAATTTGGCTTATCCAAAGTCTTGGGACGACGAGATTTATCGCTTTTTCCGAAGTATCGATTACATATCAGGAACTCTGGATGCAGAAGGAAATTCTCTGCCTCTAATGTTATCCGAAGAGACTCAAAATCACTTCAATTTTAATGTATCAGAACGGGTTCCAGTAAGCGTTTTATGTGAAATGTTAGCACCAACGTTTGTTAATACAGCTACAGGTAATATTCCGGAACTAACGAAGGAAATATGCGAGTTTTACACTACTTCTGAGGGTGTTAATGAGCAGAGTATGAGAGTGACCGACTTCAATGGCGATGCATCGTTCATCGTACCCAGCAACATTATGCTAGAAATCCATGCAAAAAACAATGATAAAGCTAAAACATACCAATACTTAGTCACAAAACCATCTCCTTTTCCGTTCATCCCAGAATTACCAGAATGGTATAGTGGAGCTGGACATGGCGAAGAACTGCATTTAATGTTTAACGTGACCTCAGATCATGTCCCAGAGGAGACACTGAAAAAACAAGACTTAGCGTCCGTAGAGAAGCTGTCTAAAGACGTCGTTAAGTATTGGACTAATTTCGCCAAGTATGGGTATGTATATGTACCAATTTTTCGAAGCTCCCGAAAAAGAAAGTTTTGCATGCTTTTTACTGTAATAGAAGTCTATGCCTTAGCCTACATTCTTATTTGTTTTTCAAATTTCTTTTTAATGTTTCAATTTTATTGGCAATTCCAAATTGTTTCAAGGATATTTAAATAATTTTTAATCCATATCTTCCTTTAATTCTAGTGATCCAAACTCAGAAGGCCTTCCAAAATGGTCCAGCTTTGATACTGTCACCAAAAAATATGTTATTCTGGACACTCCCGTAACAGAAGGAGAAAATCTTAAACCCGATGCCACAGATTTATTAAGGAAAGTCATTGAAAAAGGACGATCTAATGCAATTCATGACGAATTATAGCAAAACTTTGAGGAGCTTTCATTCCTGTTAATTCTCAATGAGTTCCAACTAATGTTTTAAAAATCTCTTAGTGTGTCTTGTAAATTCAACTCTTGATAATGAATATTACATATATGTATTATTAATCTTAACCATAATGTCAGTTTTAGTACCTTTTACCGGAGTAAAAAATATATATATTTTTACGATTTTACAATTATCTCAAGTCATTTCTTATTTGAATTATTATATATAAGTGCCTCATTTTGTAGCTGTGCGAAACTAACGACGTATGATGATGCAATTGATAATACATGCAAGGTGAACTATATGAACTTTGAATTAGCTAAAATTGTAATGTAAAGATTTTCATCTATTTTAACATTCTGCTTTCATTGGAGTAGCAATCGGAGAAGCATATCTTTAAACGATGTCTTTTAACTACGTATTACAAACAAATATACACATTTCAAAACAGAAAATCTGATGGAAATATCATTTTTCTAGCTGATAGGTCAGCCAGAAAAGAAAAAAATTATAATCAAATGAAAAATTCTGAAAACCAAATGATAATAGAAAGAAAAATA
>NW_026933867.1:0-5783 GCF_032062105.1 Saccostrea cuccullata
ATGGGATTTAGAACATAAATAATGTAAGGGACTCCTACAAGAAGGTATGGTCATCATGCACGTGCACGCACGTGCGTGCTTTTGGGAAACGAGTGAAATTAAAAATACATTTGAATGAGTGATTTTTATTACTTTTGGACGAATGTTTAAAAAAGTATATTAAAATATATAGATAGGCTTAGTGTAGACAAGATGATATGGTCATAACGCACATGCATTCACATGTTCTTGGGTGAATGCTAAAATTTGAATATAATTGGTATCCTTCGGGAAAACGTTGTTAAAGTCAAAAATGCACAGAGTTTGTCTTATTTAATGAGGCTTACAGGGAATATGGCACATAAAGGGAGTTGGGGAGCTTTGGGGGAATTGAACTTCCCCGTTACAATTAGCACTAGTTGGTGATGTTGTACTTTGCCTTAAATTCTTGGTATATATACCACTCAAACAACCGTCCAAATACATTTGTGTACGAAGACAAAGTCAAAAAAACCATTATTACATGGAAAATTACTAGGCTTTTTTAAAATCTCATTAGGGAAATTTATTTATTAAAAGACATATCTCACTATATATTTGAAAATAGGTTTTCACAAATCCAACTTCGTCCAAGAAATTAATTAAAAAACTCTGAAATAATCATTGCAGTACTAGTATTTTATTTAATTTTTGGAAAATAATTCATCAAACATAATTGTATGTAAAGAAATTTAAAGAGTATTTCAGTGACTTTATAGTACATATTTCCCTTTTAAGGCCCGTCTCATAAGTGGTACACAGAAGCATTGTATTTATGTGGAAAATGTGATCTAAATTATTATCATATAATCGCACATGCGTTTGTGCTTGCTGGTAGCTATAAATTAATTCCATTAAAATTACTATTCCCAAAAAGTGGGGGATTCCGTAGTTTGTGATCAAAATGTTCACACATACAAAAGGAAACGAAATCATATTATATAGTTCCTTAACAAGGAAGCATTTCCTAGAAATTCATCTCCCAACACCAATCACATTATATCTGCACAGGATGCTACTATGGCATGTCATAGGCTGCAAAATTTGATCTTTTTCATTTATACATGTATTTTAATTTTAATTACTAGTATTTTTATTTGTATTCTAAAATTTTCTATTTGCATTGTAAATTTTTCCATTTGTATTGTATTATTTTTATTTGTATTCTATATTTTCTATTTGTATTTTGTGACATGACCCGGCGAGTTTTCCTTTGAAGTCAAGCATACTGTAACTGCGATACAGAACACTTTTTGTGGGCGTTTCTTATGCAAATGACAGAAACTGTACTGTATCTGAAAAATATCAACGATACAGTAAGGTTTATTTTTAGCGATGACGGAAAGCTGTATCCGTATACAGACATACCAATCGTTCAATTCGCCATAGAATTGTTGTATTTACTAAAAATTGAGGTGAATTAAAAATAAAATTTTACAACGTAAAGATATTTATGTCGGATTCAAAAATTTTAGAAAGGAGGGAGTGGGGCAGTTCACAAATTATTATTTGAACCCCCCCAAAAAAAAAAAAAAAAAAAAACGGAAAATCGTATTCCGTGGGGGTAGATTTATAATCAACCAACACCTATGTGCGTCATTTGGTTACTTGTTGATGAATTAAAAACCGTATGTATACAAGTTTAGAAAAAAATTTAAGAAAGCGAAAGAGAAAAAAACTCATAGGTGGGATGGGGGCACCAGTGAGTGTTGTATCCCCGTTTGGTTACTCTACATTTTAATGAAAACGTGAAGTAAAATACACTCCCCCCTTTCCTTTCATCTGCTTATTTCAATTTTGTATATGACGACCGGTGGAGGATATTGTCGGACATTTATCTTAGAATCTACGATCTCCCGAAAAATTTTTGTTTCAAAAATATTCCCACATGATTCTTATATATCAAAATGTTTTGCATTAAATCGTAGCTTAAACTGAAAAAAAATGTCATCAAAAAATCAGCAAGAGCTGCATAGAGAAAAAAAAAACCCTGCGCAATCAAATCTAAATAAAAATTTTTGGAAAACAAATTAATTTATGCATCTCTTAAATAATTTTAAAATGATAGATACCTGCACGTCTATCTCGCTCGGCATTTCAGTTGAGAATGCTTAGAATGGGATACTAAATCAATTTTCTGCAAAATCATTTGATTGGCTGGGATACGCATGTAAATTGTGAGGTCCTTAAAAAGGTCATGTCACAACTCGTTTTTTACTGTATCGAGATACGGGGGGGTGGCTCGAGCTATCGCTCTCCCTCAACCTTAAGTTTATTACAATTACCATTATGCACCTCATATTTCACTTTTTGATCACACGTATGGGTTTAGCGAAATATGGACTTTGCCATCATAACCATATGGGAGGCGGGGGGTATCATTTAGTGAGTTCATTGCTCATAATACATGTACGTCTAGTTTCTCTTTCAATTTGGGCGTTTGGGTTAATTTCCGTCCAAAGTAAAATTATTATTCAATTCATGAAGTTTCGAATCCCGCCTAAAAAAATCCTTGATCTGTCCTAAGGCATAATAAATGGTACAGCAAAAAGTGCTAGGATTTTATACCTATCATTGCCCCAAGGGGGGTTTACAGACAGAGAGAGAGGGGGTTCAATATACAAAAGAATAAATAATAATTATCCGTATTCAACCAGTGTCAAGTATCCCTACCCTAGTTTTTAAAATTTCTCCCAAATTCCCCTACAGAAATTATTTATATATATATAAAAAAAAAATACCTAGACTATCAGGCAGGGATACTGAAATCTCGAAATACTTCCTGTAACAACATAATTATAAACAGTTACATTCCTCAAAATGCACATACTTAGTGGTCGGAGTGACACATTTAAAAAAAAATCTCAAAACTGAATTCGGCAGAAATGTCTGTCTTCCAAGAATATTTAAATAACGGTCATGTCAATTATTTTTGTATCCCCCCCCCCCCCCCGGCCAAAAAATCAAATGCCAAAATTTCAATCTGAACAGGGGATGGCCTTTCTCCGTGTGTGTATGTGTTAAAGAATGCATAGATGTACACATAAAAATTTGTATTCTGGTTAATTGCTTTTAAGATTTGAAGTAAATTATAGCCGTACATCAAATTACTTTGTTTAGATTTGAGATTAGTACTAAAATAATCAGTTATAATTGACAAATGAATTGCAGACTATATACATGACTTTGTCTAGAATGTATATTAGAACTACATGTAGATAAACAATTCACAATTATAGCTTATGAACATCAGTTATAATACCCCCCCCCCCCCCTTTCAGCCGCGCAAATCCCAAATAACTTCTCTTTCCACTTTTGATATTTTCCCTGACCAAAATCTGATCAGCACGGACTAAGTGTATCGTCGTGCTAGTGTGTACGGAGTAATGACAGTGTGTTTACTATTGAGCTTTTATGGAGTTTATTTCTTTTTTGTGATGCATATTTCAATAAATGGAATTCAGGGTGTATTTCACTTGACTTGTGCACATTTTCGAACCGATGCAGTAACCTTTTTACCAGGTATGGGTACGTTTACAGCGTTCGAGGCGTTTTCTCGATAGCATCAATTGCATAGGACCTGCAAATCAAAGACGTTGGTTGTTTTGTTCCATTCAAATGATATAATTTCAAAATGTGTTTGAAAATTTTACTGCTTTTCATTTCAAGTTTATTCGCATAAATTGGCGCACTGAAAAAATACGTACTATGCATCTAAATTTCTCTTCCAAACTTGCATTTTTTTTTCTTTTGATTCAAATCAATAATCAATCAAAAATATGATTATTATGTTGTTTATTTTGTTTTTGAAATGTCTTGATCCCCCATGTGTTCTCATATGCTTTACCATCGGAGATGTGCACAAGTCGATACCCAATCCAAAAAATCATTCAAGTGTAACGAGCGCATTGGGGTAATGTTACAATGAGACAAGGTATCTGAAAGAAATATGGCGGAAAACGGCATAGTTGGTATGAAACAAGTCGTACATAGATGAAAATGTTGCGTATTTAAGAATTCATGTCAGCTTTAACCTGCCTTCGAGAATGTTTCACTCATATGGAGCTGCCATCACTTGCCGCGCGGTGGAGAGTTACAAATTTTGTCCTATACCCGGGACTCGGGGCCGTTGAGCAGGAAGGGATCTTTTCGGTTTAGCACCTTCTGCAACACGGGACCTCGGTTTATACGGTCTCATCCAAAGGACCGGTCTCCACGTCCCACAGCGGGGTTGAAGCCACCAAAAAACCGCTCTAACCACTGCGCCACGCGCGCGACTGTTATTTTTTTTTTTCCTCCGCTTAAAAAGTGGGAGATATTGATTTGGGGCTGTCCGTCCGTCTGTCCGTCTTTCTGTCTGTCTATATTCTGTCTGTCTGTCTTTCGTTTCCACACGATATCTCGAGAACCCTTTGAGCTTTTCAATGAAATTTTGCATAAACTCCCCCTGGACTAAAGAAGAACCCAATGATTTTTAGGTCAAAAGGTAAAAGGTCAAGGTCATAAATTCGTAAATTCTGCTGTTATAACACTTTTGTTTCCGCGCGATACCTCGAGAACCCTTTGGGCTTTCGCTATTAAATTTTACATAACAACTCCGAGTGGCCTAAGGAAGACCCCTTTGATTTTAGGTCAAAAGGTCAAAGTTCAAGGTCTTAAATGTATACATTCTGTTTGTGTGTAACACTATCGGTTTCGGGGATTTTCAAGAAGATTTTGAGCTTTTTCATTGAATTTTTATACCAAAACTCCCTAGGGCCTCTCTCATCCCTCTAAAATGTCCCACCCCATTTGTTTAATTAGTATTAAGTGTCGCTTGGCACTATTTTTTGTGCAGGGGCATATGGAGAATTATTATTATTATTATAATACAGGTTGTCGGCGGACTTTTCATTCTTTATTACATCTTTTGGTCTAGAACTGTTTAATAAAAGCTAAATTAGACACCATGCATTGTGTTAAATTTTGACAATAGCGAACGTAAATATATACATGTTATGTGACCTAATGTTTGCATATAATTTGCGACAGCAGAAAACGGGTATGGTATAGTGGTACTTCTTTACATGCAAGAGGTCCCAGGTTAGATTCCCGGATATCCATTTTCTTTCTTTCTTTTTTTTTTTTTTTTTTTTTTTTTAAATACCTTTTTTCACTAAATGATAGTATTCAGCATCATGTGATATGAAAAAGATATGACGTCTGGCTTGTACAAACTCATAAAATCATCATTACAGTGTGATAACTATTCTATATAAAAAGATTCTTCTATACACATAATAAAGAATAAGCAATCAAATCTTTATATCCATATTGACAATTTTACTTGCTTTATTTGCTTCAATATACATGTATACATTTAATAATTTTACAAATTCAGTCAGGGGTGATCCGACACCCCCCCCCCCTCCCCCCGAACTGCGCATGGTCTTCTTTTTTTTAGCGGGGGGGACAAATTCTCTAATTACTTGTTTAAATACTAGTATATAAATGAAATCTTCAAAAGCTCTTTTAAAAAAAAGATAAGAAAAAATAAGCTTATACACTGTAATATTCTTATATAAATATAAGAACGTTTATATTATGTACTGGTTCAGCAAATTTGTAGCTATCAATTCATTTTTTTAGAAAAAAAATGATAATAATACAGGAAAAAAATAATAGAATAATTTTAATCTTTCGATCATGAAAAATTATACTTTATATTCCAAAACCCAAAAAAATATTTCAATCATTCAGTAAATTAAAGTTTAGAGTGGTTGATA
>NW_026933868.1:0-57780 GCF_032062105.1 Saccostrea cuccullata
ATTATGTTCATTAGTAATGCAAAGAAATAACAATTTTTTAAATTCAATACACAATTATTTCCTAAATGCAATTTAAATTGCACCTTGTCAAAAAGTAAATCAATTACTATATGTGAAAGCATACAGATGATACAGAGTAAACGCACACAAAACATTCACCATTTTTTAAATTATAACCTACAAGTTAATCTCATCAACTTTTTATTTGTTCAAGAACTTATAGACGCAAATTGCCCTTATTGTTGGAGAATGCATCCACGTTTCTAGCATTTGTCGCCAAAAAAGCTACAAAACGGAAGCAACTGAAGTACCCTTTAAATATTTAAAACAATTTTGTTATGTAATCCTTTGTGTTTTTAGTACACTATATAGCATAATATATTTGGATATTTTAGACCTGTACATTAAGTCACCTGTAACTGTACATTAAGTTGACAAAACTCTCAATTCTGAACTTAATCTACAGCTTTTTGTCAACTTAATGTACAATTACAGGTAACTTAATGTGCAGCTTTTAAATGTTGAAAACAATACATAAAATGCAAAACATTTTCTGAACTTCATTATGTTCATTAGTAATGCAAAGAAATAACAATTTTTTAAATTCAATACACAATTATGCATGAATATCAAACATTTGTACATGTATTTGAAAACTTCAACAGTATATCCTCTTTGGAAATGACAAATCCAATGCAAAATTGTGATATTCTGATGGATAATGATTTTAGAACATTCACATCCAGAATTTTTTTTATTAAAAACAAACGTCTCATCCTCTTCACAACAGTTGTAAATGACGTAGTAGATCCATTCAATGAATGTTTAAAAAATATCCAACAACGATTTCAATTTTACAAGAAAATTAAGGCATATTTCCTGATGAAATGATAACCCCACTAGATGTACTGCAGGTGAAATCATTTTTGGGACAGGGATCACAAATTTTCATTTTTTTCATACACTTGCCATTATCTGAATCACCATATTTCCATTAATTATTTCATTTGCTCGATCTCTGCTACTATTCATTGTTGGTTCAATTGTAGCTAGGATAAATCTGTAATAGATTTGTGGCCCGTTTTCTCTGTTATTAGCTGTTCCTAATCTCAGTTTCATACAAGCGGGTCGCCGGTGTTCTTCTCAAAGAATGTTTCGTATATGTGTGTAACAATCACTAGTTTAAACCTATAGGGTACCCCTTGTTTTGTTTCAAGTATTGCCCTTCGGGCACCTCTTTAGTAAAGCACCCAGAATTCCTTGCAGAATTTTGGCCGACAGGACAGGTAACAATAGCAAGGCATTCCCGGCAGAGCTGTCCACCGTATAAGACATGTTAATGGGTCAGGGCAGATTTGATAATTTCAACAGCATGTGACTATAATTTGCAGCAAGATTTCTGCATATTAGTTTATTTCTGCACGGAAAACAGACCGTGGTAAGTATATTTTGCAAGTATTTTTTAGTTGTATTAAATGTACTTTTAAAATTCGTTACATTAATTCACCTTGGCAGGCAGTCATCAATGACTTACCTGTGTGTGTGTTCAGGTGTGACGTTAGCGAGAGTGTTTGAATAGGTTTTCTCGTTAGAAGTTTTATCGCTGTTAGTGAATTCTATACATTTAAAGAACAGATGTTTTTGTATTTTATTGTATTTTTGTTCGCTGTATTACTTTTTCATTTAAATGTCTGAGCGGAAGTAAGCTACCGGAAGTGTTGTCAGCCATTTTGTATCTATGTCAACTGTAAACAAACTGAAGATATTGAAAGTATCTTAGTGTTTATGTTATATTGAACTCAAACATAACTATGTGGTTATTAATTAAAGCCAGTATAATTGTATTATAGTATTGCCATTTATAGAGTACATAATTATTTACTGATAAAGGATAGTTAATATTTTAGCACCATGCTGAGGTGTTATGGGTACTCTGATGTGTTGATGACGACGATGGTGTCGATGATGTGATGATGACGACGATGATGTCAGTGATGTCAATGATGATGTTGATGAAGACGAAGTCGATGATGATGTTTAGGCGCGGGAATCACTAGCAGTCGTGAATCAATACTACTGATCCTCAAACAACAGTCTAGGACTACAGCCCCGGAAGTTTGGAGGATAGTGTTGATCAGACTTGTGGACTTTCGTATTGATGTGGACAATACTGGCAATGTTGATAGGTTTGAGTTGTTGAGAACATGTGTTGAAAACAGTTAATTAAAATCTGTTGTTGTTTTTTTTTCATTGTAAATAACATTTTTTTTGTTCGATCATTTGAGTGAGTGTGCGTGTGTGTGATTGTGTGATTTATTATTTTGATTGTCTTTTCTTTATTTTTTTTTTTGTAAATAAATTCTTGTTTTCTTTGAAGAAATTCTTGTTTTCGATTTAAAAGGAAAGCCTTGCTCATTCCACGTTACAATGTGTCCCTTAAATCCTGATTGTTCACAAAGATTGCGATATGTTTTGTCAAAACTTGAACACTAACTCCAGATTCTGCATACCCACAGGCTTCTGCTTGTGCCTACCCACGTTCGAGTATTTACCGACCTTTTTCCTGTATTTTGGAGAAATATGCATTACTTTCTCCATCCGATGAGGTCATCCTCTTTCATGAAGCTTTACATGGGAGGTGGTCAGAAATCAAGTGAACTATCATTTAAATCTAAATTTACCTGGCACTGTCCATTAAGTAAAACATACATTGTATACAGCTCTATTCTTTTCTTCTCTCACTCTCTGGACAATCAAGTGTATGACGTAATCAAAGCAAATACATTACCATCACCTGGGACAGTTTATTAAGTTAACAAAAGAGAAAATGTTTTAAGTAGGATAAGTCCTCAAACTGTCCATTCTGTGAGAGAAAAAACTATTCTCGGCCCTTCGGGCCTCGAACATTTCTTTCTCTCACAGAATGGACAGTTTTCGGACTTTCTCCTGTACATAAAAAAATCACCCAGTTTTCTTCAGTAGTACCAATTGGTTTTTTTCACAGAAAATATATTTGTCGATCAATTTTAAATTGGAAAATGATTGAAAGGATTTCTCATTGCACTTTAAAAATTTATATTTGAGATTTATTTATATAAACTTTGGTGATGATGATTGCAATTCAAATGCTTTGTAATTAATTACCTTAACATCCCTCTCAAGAATTTTCACTCACATAGAGACGCCACCGCTTGCCGGTGGAGAGCTGCAAATTTTGATCTATGCTAGGGTGGCAGAGGATAGTTTCGAATAAAGTACCGGTCAAAAAATAGAAAAAATAGAGAAACCTGAGGTTTGAATGCATATTATAGGTAATTTTATTGCTAGAATATTTTATGGGTGCATTTGGAGGGACTTGGTGGCCTTGTATATTTTATTGAAATATGACACTTTAGTGTCACTACTACTGTATATGGGATATGGACTAGAAATACGAAACTAAGCTCAAAACTCGCTCTACCGGTATTTCACCAGAAAAGCGGGGTGGGTTCACAGGATGAATTGTAGCTTGAAAACGAGGTGGTTGAGCCATTATCTCTTGCTGTTCATTGGTATGTCCAAATGTTATTCTGCAATTTGTGTGGTAGCTTAGGTCAGGCGCACGGGCCTGGAAGCAGATGCGGCTGCAGCGAAATAGTGAAAATAGGCTTGATTCACATGAAATTTTGAGATTGTCCCTGCACCATCTTTAGGGCTCATTCTGTAAGTTGTACATGTTTTATTCCTAAAAGCTTCAAATTTCTCAAGGGACTACTTCATACTATTATTACATGTAGAGGGAATTTAAAATTTTTCAATGCACATTTTAAAGCAGCTCAATATTAAGTAAACCCTCAGTCAAACGTTTTGATTGCAAAAAAAAAACTATCCTCTGCCACCTTCAAGAATGCATCAATTTTTAGAAATGTGAATTTTAGTCTGATTTTCATACAAAAGGGTTTATTTATGTAAGTCAATTTAAAAAAATACTTTGTTTCTGTTATTTAAAATCTGTACAGATAGGTATATTCACTAAAAAGCAAGGGGGGTTACTCTTTTCCAGCATACATTTTTAAAGACTTTGAACCATCAGCATAATAAATCATATAAGATTCAGGCATTTTTTGCCAGAGAATAAATTAACTGTTTGAATTTGATACTTTGGGTATTGTCGCATAATTAAAATCATGTCTTGCTTTAATTAATTAAATCTAATTAAAATTTAAGTGTATTAATTAGTGCGATGTCACTGAAATTACATATATTTGCCATTTTTTCAACCTAATTTACTAAATATAATTATTTTGAAAATAAAAATCAGTCAGCATACCTAAATGTCACTAAACCTAACCATATATAGTACAAAAAAACTTTTTTTTGCTTTATTTTTCCAAATTTAACCTATTCTGTTATTGATATTTTCATGAAATATGCCCCCCCCCTTTCAATTTTTAAATTTATCTATATTTAAATGTGACAGAATCTAAATTTTTCAATGGTTTGCTATAAAATGACTATTTTTCTTTAAATAATAACAAAACAAAGAGTTTATATTGCATATTTAATGAAGTAATATCAATAAAATGTGCATTTTCATGTAATTATTGAATTCTGCTAGGCCCATATAATCTGCCCACAATTGCCCAGGATGGACAGAATAATCACTTTTAGTATTCAGGAGAATGAAATGTATGTATTTGAATACTCATAACTGTTAAAAGTGAATATCAGACACTTAGAAAGAATTCAGCTAGGACAAACACATTCTTACAGTGCATTTTCATTACACTGAAGAAATGGCTGCAGGGGTAGGGTGTTGAACAGCCATTTCCTGGACACTTTTTCTTTAGCATATGATGCAAGAGGGTTTTTTGCATATCATGATAAATATCTTGAAAGTTGAAAGGGGTTTTAACTTTGCAAAGAAGTTATAGGTATGTAAATCCAAGTAAAAATAAGATAAAATGGAATTTCATAGAACATGAAAAATAGGGGAGTATGTGATACATGTGAGTACATTTCACCAAAATGTGCCCTTTATAGTTGACTGTTTACATATAAATGTATTTGAAATAGATTAAAATTACCATTTAACACTTTTTTGCTGGTATATTTATCATCGGGAGTTGTAAGAATTGCATTTGTTTTATGTGTAAGAAACAATATGGGGTTAAGGTGGTTGACCGAGAATTGGTGAGGTCTCTTATTTGGCCATAACTTTTTTATTTTTCAATGAATCAAGACATATTTGGTATATTTTTACTCAGAATTGCATGTTCTTTTTGAATTGAGCAAGGTTTATTACTTGCAAGACGAACTTTGAAAGTTAAAGGTGGCAGAGGATAGTTTCGAATAAAGTACCGGTCAAAAAATAGAAAAAATAGAGAAACCTGAGGTTTGAATGCATATTATAGGTAATTTTATTGCTAGAATATTTTATGGGTGCATTTGGAGGGACTTGGTGGCCTTGTATATTTTATTGAAATATGACACTTTAGTGTCACTACTACTGTATATGGGATATGGACTAGAAATACGAAACTAAGCTCAAAACTCGCTCTACCGGTATTTCACCAGAAAAGCGGGGTGGGTTCACAGGATGAATTGTAGCTTGAAAACGAGGTGGTTGAGCCATTATCTCTTGCTGTTCATTGGTATGTACAAATGTTATTCTGCAATTTGTGTGGTAGCTTAGGTCAGGCGCACGGGCCTGGAAGCAGATGCGGCTGCAGCGAAATAGTGAAAATAGGCTTGATTCACATGAAATTTTGAGATTGTCCCTGCGCCATCTTTAGGGCTCATTCTGTAAGTTGTACATGTTTTATTCCTAAAAGCTTCAAATTTCTCAAGGGACTACTTCATACTATTATTACATGTAGAGGGAATTTAAAATTTTTCAATGCACATTTTTAAAGCAGCTCAATATTAAGTAAACCCTCAGTCAAACGTTTTGATTCCAAAAAAAACTATCCTCTGCCACCTAGGCACTCAGGGCCGAATCTTTTTCGTGCCAGCAACTAATGTGAAATGGGACCTCGGTTTATGCGGGAAATAACAGAATACAAATAGGAAATTAGAGAGTGCAAAAAAATACTATTAATGAAAAATTATGCATTATAAATATTTTTTTTAAAAATGTTTGGTTGAAAAAATATACGAGGGTTGTTCGAAAAGTTCGTGGATGATGTCAATCTTCGTTATAATACTCACTGGAAATTTAAAACAAGCACATAATAATATGTAAAAATATTTGTTTTGTTGATGTGTGAAGTTTCATTTCATTCGATTTAACACAAATAAATTTAATTCATTTTAAAATTAACATGTTTTGTACCCGCGGAGCACCCATAACGGCAATGTAACGTCAACATATAGCGTCGAGAAATATTAGAAATATTATAGATACTATACCTATACATTTCACACAGAATATTCCAATGCCCAATCATTAAATTCTATTTCTAATACTTGACATTTAGTTTTCAAGAATTGATCTCATTGTAAAATTTCCTTTGTTAAGGTTTTAATTTCTTTTAGTACTTAACTCTGCTATCACAGGATAAGCAACTCTGAAGCGCTTTTGTCTTTCATTTACGTTTCAAATTTTAAAGTTTTGTTCATGATTACAGTAAACCGTTTCTTCACAGGTCATTCTCATCCGATACAGAGTCTCTGTCACTCAAATATTGCCTGTACTATTTGTACACACATGCACAACTCGCTTGTGAACAGTTTCCTGATTCCTTTAACATTTTTTAAGTTTATTCAGAATTTTTTCTGAGAAAAACGCAAAATTGCTTCGATATCTGCTGCTCCGTGACGTTCTAAAACGTCATCGTTTTTGTCGTTTTCAATAAGGACTACTTATCTTCGCAAGTTGATTTCTTTTCAACAAAGCAAAATATAAAACCATAATTTGGTACACGTATCGATGTAACAATTCTTAAATTGAATTTCTAGGTAGTTTTTCGTTTTTCCTCCATTTTACAGCGAATTTGACCATAGACATTATTTATTGTATAATGATAATCTGTCACTGACTTAAATTTTACCTGCTCTGCGATCTGATTTTTGCATTTTAAAAATCTGGATAAGTTTTTAATCAATCGTAATATTTCGTCAAAATTAATACATATCATTTGGATTTAATGTTAGAAATATGACTACCAAAGTTGGATAACATATGACGTATAATAAAAAAGATATGACAGTTGTCCACGAACTTTTCGAACAACCCTCGTACAGCTGGAAAATTACAAAATACAAATGGAAAATTAGACAATTTGAAAAAAAATAACAAATGAAAAATTAAACTATACACATTATCAACAAAAAGTCATAATTCTAATGTTTTTACAATACAAATAAAAAAAATACAGAATACAAACTGGAAATTACAGAAAGCAATTCAAAATTATGCAACAAATGAAAAAATGTATAATACTAATGAGATTTGTACAATACAAATTGAAAATTGAACAATGCAAACAGAAATCATCGCTTGACATGCCAAAGAGACGGAACTTGACTCACTTTCCCTCTTATACATGTAAATTTATTTTTTATTTTATTCACTTATTTATTTTAAAATTTGAATTCGAAGATGAAGTGAGGCTTGTGCTACTTGGTAAAACTGGTAGTGGAAAAAATGTGTCGGGGAATTGCATTTTGAATAATAAAGCATTTGAGTTTGATATTGGTGGAAGATCAGTTACTAAACGATGTTCCCGCGGCTGCGTTCGTCGCTTCGGTAAAATGATCCATGTTATTGATACTCCTGGAATATTTGATACACGAACTCCAGAGGATGAGATTTTGATGGAGATCACGAAATGCGTCTTACTCACTTCGCCTGGACCACACGCTTTTCTAATGGTACTTTCAGTCAGAAACCGATTTTCACAAGAGGAGAGAGAATCAATAGAAAAGTTTGTTTCATTTTTTGGCAAAGACATATTCAAGTATTTTATTGTTCTCTTTACTGGGAAAGATGATCTTGAAAGAAATGAATTAAGTGAGGAGGAATACATTAGTAAGGTACCAGATCCACTGAAAGAGATTTTGAGAAAATGTAATAATAGGTATATATTTTTCGACAATTTTGCAACCGAGGAAAAAAAGAATGAACAAGTACAGTGTTTGTTGGATCTTGTAAAGAGAAACATTGGTGAAAATGGGTCGTACTATTCAAATGCTGACTTCAAAGCGGTTGAAAAAGCTATGCAAGACCTAGAGAAGGGCGTTTCATCCCAGTCAAAAGTAAATTATCGGGGATGTCAAGCTGCAGTGGTGAAGGATCAGAACGCACAAATAATTCCTCGGGACCCTGAGGATGGTGCTCCATCCCTGTCAAAAGTTAATTATCGGGAGTGTCAAGTGGCTCTGGATAAGGAGCAGAACGCACAAACAACTCCTCGAGAACATATAAGACAAGAAATCGAAGATGAAAACCAGAGAACATTTGAGAAGATACTCAAAATTATAGAAGTTGTTGGAGAGTTTATCCTCAGAGGATTGGCCTTGTATCTCAACAGCAAAGCTTCGAGCTCAGCCTACAAACCTTAAAAAGGAGCTGCTATGGAAAAAGAAGCTGTGGCCTATAGGAAAATAAATTAAGATTAAATTAAAATGTAGAAAAAAATATACTTCAGACATGTTTTCTTGTATAAAACAAAACATTTGTGTAAGATGTTCTACATGGATTCATTTTTGTTCACTAATTTTGAAAGCATTTTTTCTTTCAATCTCAGCATAAGAAACAGGTCTACTCTTACTTTTAAACGAAATTCAAGCTTCTTACATATTCATAAACTGTTGGATATTTTCATCTTCAGCCAAGTTCAATGGGTTTTTAATCTTTATTTTTAATATAAATATCTGCATTGGCTTGAAGTAAGGTACATCAGATATCAGTTCCAACTTTCTCTTCATCCTCTTGTTTTGTTTTTGTGAACTACGAAATAAATCAGTAGAAATACTAACAATTCTCTTGTTATATATGTATCAGCTTCTTGACATTAGACATAATTTTGAAGATTATGAACAATTATGTAGCTCAAAAGTCCAATAAAACAAATAAAGAGCAGAAAAACAACGCTCTCCAAAAATAATGTGCTAGGAGATGCCATGGAGGAGAAAGCATTCTCTGTCGACTTGTCACATCCACTGTCCATGTCTAATAAGGGCAACAGGAAAATCAGTAGGCCCGTAGACAATTTTTAATTTGGAAATTATGGCCTAATAATGTTTGAAAAACATCAACCTACAATAAACCTGACGATGGCGCAGCAACACACAACCTGTCATCAACAGGCTTGTAAGCTTTGTTTGTTTGTTTTCTTTTTTTTGTGCATCACCATTTTTTGCTCTATCTTTATGATTAGGCCAAAATAAAAAAATACTTTTGTTTTCCCTAACGCGACCGACCCAATTAAATAGCGCCGACTGAAAATATTTTTTAAATAAGATGATTTAAAAAAAATGTTTTATTGTTAACCAAGTTTTATAAAATACAATTTCATCAAAATCATTTTTTATCAGAAAGGCCGATATTGTTCTACTGTGGTTTTCAGGCATTTGTTGGAAACTAAAAGGCGTCCAGATGTGATTACAGAGAATTAGTTCTTCATAAAACAACGGTGACGACTCTATCTTATTTCTTTAGCTAATTAGAATTCTTCACTCTGGAAACAATTCAAGAAAAAATTTTACCATGATTAATTAAGAGTGCTTCTGGGGTGTCTTGGTGTCTCCTGTGTGTGAGTGAATAAATTTTCTAAAGGGACGTTTAAGAACGAACAAACAAACCTGTCTGTTGAATTTAAGGTACGTCATACATGGTAATGTCCGCCTCATGAGCAGATGAGGGGCCCACCTAGTGAACTTATATTCAATTTCATTTTGCATTTTATTTAATTTGAGTATTGATCTAATAACCAGTTCATCTATATTATTATGTTTACTATATGCCAACATAGAACCATAAGAGTTGTTGTAAATACATCGGCATATTCATCCTGTTAAATATAATTCAGATGTCCTTTCTTCATGCCTTTATTTATGGGTTAAACTTCGTGACTATGACATTGTATGTAGCATTTTTATCATTTGTAGATCTGTTCAATTAAAGATTGTTTACATACCCTTTCCAAATAGTTTTGAAATCATGATTCAGCTTCCTCAGACCTCCAGTGTATTTTCATTAATTAGGCCCTTGAATATTGGTTGTTTCTTTGCTTTTAATCCCTTCGAGATTTGTTTGGTCCAAATTGAGTCGTACTCAGCACTTTTTTGCCATTTAGCAGTGGGGGGGGGATTTTTTGAGCCAGCATCTGATGAGACAATAGACGTAAGTTTTGGTCCCTTTTGAAGGACCGTATTCAACGTTCATTATTGGGATTTGAACTTGCGACTTAAAATTAGCCGCTTACTTCTTAACTCAATAGAAAATGCTCTAGAACCACTGCAAATCCCATTGCCCCCCCCAAAAAAGTACACTGGTTGTCTATAAGCACTAGAGGTTGGTGGAATGTTTGAAAAAATATACTCGGATGTCCGGTCTTTGCGTATTTGAGAATCTTGTCTGTTTTTTATTCGATTTATATAAATGTACTCTGCCGTGAGATATTTCAGAAGTTCAACTGAATAACAGCTGTGAATTAATTAATCACGAATTTTGCTTTTTAACGGCATATGTATGATACTTGTCATGTTGTTTACAAATCGCTTTCTTTTGTACTTTAAATTTCTTATTTATAAAGGTAATTTTCCATTAAATTTTTAATGTATTTTCAAAGCTGCTGTCAGAAAAGAAAATTGTTTACCTACCGAACCAACTTGAGAATTTATGGTCGGGTTAGGGGAAACAAAGATATTTTTAATTCCGGCCTTAGTAAGATTTGTTAGTAAATGTAGATGTTTTTTTAAGGTTAATTAATTGGGATTTCTTTTATATGACTAGTCACTATGAATCTAGTCAGAGTTCCCGTGATCCTATATCCTAGCCAATGACGTATTTTTGTTGTGTTTTATAAGTTGTCTTTTTTGTCGCTTTATTATACCCCCCGCTTGAAAAGCGGGAGGGTATATAGTAATCGTTAATTCCGTCCGTCCGTCCGTCCGTCTGTACGTCTGTCCGTCTGTCTGTCCGTCCGTCTGTTACGCTTTGGGGTACCCATCTCTTATCCGTAACTCCTCTCATACCACTGAATGAAATTTGATGAAACTTTCACAGAATCTTTATTACATATTGCCATTGTGCACCTCCTATTTTACTTTTTGATCCGACACATATTTTGGGTTTCCCGGCCACAGGAAAACATGGACTTTTTCACCACTTATAACCATAGGGGAGGCGGGGGGTATCATTTAGTGAGCTCATCGCTCACAGTACCTCTAGTTTATTTAATGACATTTTCACTCATATAACGTTCTTTCTCTCATTTCATAATGAACGTGATTCGGCCAAAACCGACATGCGAATTCCAGGTTTTGCCTAGAGTTTTACATGGAAAAATATTTGGGTAACAATTCTCATTAATTGACGTAATCAAAGTTTAATTTTAAAACTTCTATGCAATTTTTTTTTATCCCTTAGATACCTCAATTTTTGCAAAAACCACCAACCATTCTGTTTTAGTTTTTATACTTGTAAAAATACATATACGAGGGCCGTTCAAAAATTACGCGGACTTGTTGCACAGAAGAAATATTTCACAAATAATATAAAAGAATCTTTACTTATATGGTCTTCAAAATTTCAAATCAAAATGTTGTAAACTGGTATTAATTTTGAGTGATTTTTCAGGACATACCATTAAGTCACGGCGCAGCAAAATCTTCGACGTCACAAGCATTATAAAAATATGTGATTGAGCTTTCATTTTCTCAACTTTTTCCCTTGAGTACCTGTATAGTTTGAGTTACCTTATCTACTCAACATCAAAACACCATTTCTTGTCAAGCTTTAAATCTATTAAACAAGTAAAGAATATTTTTTTTGTTTTAAAACCAAAAACTACTTATGAGATATAGTGTGATATTGGTGACTCTCAATCACTTTCTTTACAGTCCGGATAAAGTTAACTTTTAGTCTATAATCTTCTTCCCATCCTCCCGTATAGCCTTTTTACAGAGGTCTAACTGTCTAAAATTTCAATTTGCTATTTGTGGGCGAATATCACGAGTAGCCTAGTTTACTACATGTTTTATTATGCATATTTTGGATCTATGTTGCCGATATCTCGAGCATTACACATATTTTAACAAAAGTGTGGTGCGCCGTCAATTCAGGAGACGTCATTTTCACAGTCGTTTTCACGGGAATTGCAACAGAGAAAAATCACTATATTTCTGTTAGTCCTTCAAATATTACGTCCGAAATCTAAACACATAATAATAGAACAATTTAAAGGTACATTTGAGAAAATTGTTGAAAAATATCTCGAATTTTAGAAAATCAATGAGTTAAGTTTTTGAATCCGCATGCTTTTGCTTCAATTTTTTTGTCGTGCGCCGTACCTCTCCATCAACGATATCAACATACCGATAATTTTAGTATATATTTTTTTAAAATAATTAAATTTTGCCCAAAATTTATTGGAATCTTTAAGATACATATTTCTGTGAAATTTTTTAACTATATGACGTCTGTAAGAGGAAATAATAGCACAGTCCGCGTAATTTTTGAACGTCCCTCGTATCTACTGTTTTTGATGCTCTCTACAATTTTCATACCCCCCGCTTGAAAAGCGGGAGGGTATATAGTAATCGTTAATTCCGTCCGTCCGTCTGTCTGTACGTCCGTCCGTCCTTCCGTCCGTCTGTTACGCTTTGGGGTACCCATCTCTTATCCGCAACTCCTCTCATACCACTGAATGAAATTTGATGAAACTTTCACAGAATCTTTATTAAATATTGCCATTGTGCACCTCCTATTTTACTTTTTGATCCGACACATATTTTGGGTTTTCCGGCCACAGCAAAACATGGACTTTGCCATTATAACTATATGGAGGCGGGGTTATATTTTAGTGAGCTCATCGCTCACAGAACCTCTAGTTTTTTTTTTTTACAGTTATGATAGATTTCCCTTATATCTCATTCAATTAACTATTTGTATTGAGCTTTATAAATTATATTATCTTTTTTCTTTATTTACTTTATTAAATGATATTTATTACGTTGTTCCTTTTTTCCATTATGTACGTGTTCAGCAAAAACCGAGATGCGAATTGCCAGTTTTTGAATTGATCTGTACAAAATCTTTGGATATAACTTATATTTACTGATAAGATCATGTATCGGTCAGAAAATATGCAAAAAATTGAGTTTACACGAGATTGTTGATATCCTTGTTTCTTTAACTCATATGTCAATAGCTTGTCTACATGTAAAATATGAAAATTTTAAGTATCATTTTTAAAAAATTTAGTCACACTAACGAAGTCGAAGACTAGTCGAGAAGAATAAACATATTGCGAATTCCCAAAGAAAGATAAATTTCTGAAGACAACATTCAGTGATACTTGAAGTATTTTTGAAGTCATTATTATCATTTATATGTTAAACAATACACAAAAAATCAAGATATGTTATTAAGAATGATTACAATAATTAATAGCTGTACTTATTCATGCTAATATCCAAAATTATTGATATAATTAAAAAAGAGGAAATTTTGTCTTAATATTACCAATTCCGAAGCACAGTAAAAAAAATTATTTTTACTTCCTACCATTGGAAATTAGTTTTTTATTTAAGGACAGATGATGCAAACTTTTGTCAAAACATTTGAAAATAACATTTTAGGTCATGTTTTTAATGAATAAAATTACGAAAGCCGGATAGGCTCATTTCTGAGAAGATAAAAAAAAAATTTAACTCGTTATAACGACTTAGTTACCTCGTTATAACGAGTTAGTATCTCGTTATAACGACTTAGTTACCTCGTTATAACGACTTAGTTATCTCGTTATAACGAGTTAATTATCTCGTTATAACGAGTTGATTATCTCGTTATAACGACTTAGTTATCTCATTATAACGAGTTAGTTATCTCGTTATAACGAGTTAGTTATCTCGTTATAACGACTTAGTTATCTCGTTATAACGAGTTAATTATCTCGTTATCTCGTTATAACGAGTTAATTTTTCTCGTTATAACGAGTTAATTTTCTCGTTATAACGAGTTAAAAACTGATCTAAAGTTGATATATCTAAATGATGGGAAGTAAAGTAGTATAGCATATAAAACCGAGTTTGTTAAGTTTGTTCATAGTGTGTATGATAAAGATTTTTATTGAAAAACAGCAAACAAGTTTTTTTTTTTTTGTTTTTTGAGGGGTTGTGCCTGTGATTGTATTCTGTTTATGTATAAACGATGCAGTTGATTTGTATTGTATACTTTAAAGACCGAAGACAAATACATGTACATGTATACGGAAACTATGACTGCCTTTGATGTTGTGTTATGAGTGGGCAGTAGCCCCCGAATTTTACGCCCATGGCCTCATTGCTGGTGTCTCCATGTCCCCCTTGTTCAAAACATTTCTGATGATAATTATCAACTAAACATCAATGGCATTAAAACTACAGCCATTTTTGATTCATAACTAACTCGTTATATCGAGTTAATTAACTCGTTATAACGAGTTAATTAACTCCTTATTACTAGTAAATTAATTCGTTATAACGAGATAATTAATTCGTTATAACAAGATAATTAACTCGTTATAACAAGATAACTAAGTCGTTATAACGAGATAACTAAGTCGATATAACGAGATAACTAACTCGAAATAACGAGATAACTAAGTCGTCATAACGAGATAACTAACTCGTTATAACGAGATAACTAAGTCGTTATAACGAGATAACTAAGTCGTTATAACGAGATAACTAACTCGTTATAAGGAGATAATTAACTCGTTATAACGAGATATCTAATTCGTTATAACGAGTTAATTAACTTGTTATAACGAGAAAACTAAGTCGTCATACTAACTCGTTATAAAGAGATAAGTAATTCGTAATAACGAGATAAAACTAAGTCGTTATAACGAGATAATTAACTCGTTATAACGCGATAATTAACTCGTTATAACGAGATACTATCTCGTTATAACGAGATAACTAAGTCGTTATAACGAGATAATTAACTCGTTATAACGAGTTAAATATTTTTTTATCTTTTCAGAAATAAGCCTATCCGGCTTTCGTATAAAATGAATAAGTTTCACCGGGTAGTTTTTAATTTTTTATTCGAAGTTGCACAAAAATGGAATTTAAAGTGAAAAATATTTGTATAGAATAATAAGGATGCTTTCAGAAGGGTAGAATTTCAAACACCAAAAAAGTATTTTAATTGATGCATATTCTTAAATTTAATATTTGCATCATTTGCAATGAAATTAGGTTAAAAAATATATACCAAATACTCTGCGGTATTCTTGATAAATATTCGTTCTGGTAAAAAAAAATAATGAAATTGAAATTCTAAATTGAATTTTGGGATTTTTTAAATTTTGTTAATACTAACACCACACAACTGAAATCTTTTGTAATAAGTTTTATTAAACTACACTACAGCAAGGAAAACAAGTACAAATTGCAGGAACATATAGTCATTACACTGTACCTTTTCAATGTGATTCTTCAAATTTTAAATTTATATTAATAAAACATTGAATGATTACTGTATGCACTACAAAGATTAAAAAATTCACACGTTTTTATGATAATAAAAATTCAAAACCAAACTGGAAAATAATAAAAATTTGTACGCATATTTTGAAATGTTGCCAGAACATGACCACGAAATCATCAATATTCACATTCTCTTATTTTATATTTTTTTGGGTATAGTTTTCATTTTATTCTTATATACAGATAATCACTGAGAGAAAATTGTTACGATATACAGGTTTTCAGACTATTTGTTGTATGTAAAGCTGTGATAAAAGTGTTCAATAAAATCTTATTTGTATTTGATCACATAGTGAGGATAATATTGATTCTTATCAAATACACAGACGATTCTTGGAGTATCCAGATTATCTACACATGAGTCATAAAGTTCTGAATCTTCTCTAGAAGGATCAACAGAAGGTGGTCTTTTATACGTTCCATTCCCAACGCACCATTTTCCACACAGAACTTTGGCTAGAAACATGTACTTGTACCTTTGTTCATCTGGTGTTGCATACAAATCAGAGTACTTGGCGTCCATGGCAAAATATACGCCTTGCCCTAATAGAGCCCCAACTCTATCACCTCCCAGACGAAAATCAAAGTTGTCTTTGCAGATGACATTTACTATCTTTGGTAGAGTGCCGTGAAAAAGGTCCCTCTCATTGGAACAACCAATACCTCCATGTTTACCTTCGAGATGTCTTCGCATGCTTAGAAAAAATAATAAAGGTGGGTACAAGAAATTTTTTTTATGCAATTCGTTCTTTTCTATACAGTTATAGTCTATAAATCTGAATTTAAACAAGAAGTCCTTAGAAAAATATTATGTATGGTATATATTAGTGACTTACAATTGATAGTGTGCCCAATACAGCATATTTTGAACTCTGTCTATTTGCAATATCGTAACTTGTCCTAATGTTTTCTTGAACTTCTGTGCAACCATTTCATACTCCTTCTGCATCATACCACCAGCATCCGGGGAGAGAGTAACTCTTTTGAAACTTTCTGATCCCATGTGCTCCCAGTTCAGAGGAATACCAATGCCTCTCTTTGTGGTGGCAAGTGTGGCGGTATTAACATTTTTAGATAATCTGATAAATTTTAAAAATAATCACGTAAAAAAAAATAATACCAGTCAGACATTTTTTCAAACTTATTTAATGCATTTATGGACAAACATCTTCAGTCCTTTTTGATCGATGTAGAATTTAGAATTTTTAAAATATATTCTCCTTCAGCAGTGGAGAACTCCTTTTAAAATATGTACTGAATTCACCTTTCTTTACGTTCAAGTGGTATTTTTGTTTTATTAATCTTCTTTTTGGTTTAATTTGATCAATTTTGATTTCATTTCATCACCTGTATATGATATTGATGTCTACCAAATTATTCAACACTCGAGACCATGCTTCAAGTACGAACAATTTCATAGCACAGAGCCTGACACATTTATTTTTTCATATTTGGGGAATATATTACAAAAAGACATTAATGATAACCTAACAACTAAATCTTCATATATAAATGTACAAACAACTTCAACTTCTATCGTAAACTTCTTAAACTCTTATAACCTGCATATGTTTTTTTATGTTTCCAAGTTGTTTCAATACACACAGAAATCTTAAGGGATTTTTCTGTTTACGACCGTGACAAGGGGCATACTAGTATGGCAGGTGTTAGCAGTTGTAAAGGGATGGTTATTCGTCCATGTTACCCTATCCCACCTAGTATGTTTTTTAAAGTCCGTTTTTGCTCTGTTCCTGATTTGTAACGTTTAAATAGTCTTTTGAGATTGAATGCTATTCGTTATCCTCATAATTCATTATCAAAAAATGTAGACTACTGATATATAAGTTGATATTACAGGGATTTCAATCTTCCCTTTTAAAGCTTATATTTCATAGATGCTGTTTATTCATTATTGTGGTCTTATGATAAGCAAAAACAGCCTTGGGTTGTAGTTTGAGTGACACGTTTTATGCCAATTTTTAGGCTTTTACTTTTCTTTTTTCTATTAAATTATATAATTTGACTAAGGGTTATTTCATCTACCTAATCTATACCCAAGGCTCTCAGCGAGTGTGACAGTTGTTAAGGAAGCTCATTGCTTCTAGGCGCTTGATTACTTGTATACAAGTCTACAAGTTACAGAAATGTGTTTGAAGCCTCGTTCCTAGATTTGTATTATTTACAGGTTTCTTTTAGATCTGTAATCGCTTTTTAAAACTTTTTTATATGCTTACTGAATCATAAACTGTTTAGTACTTTCATCAGCCAAATCCAGAGGGGATTTCTTCTCTTTGTTTTTAATGTGAATATCTGCCTTGGCTTCAAGTAAAGTACAAAAGATTTCTATACCAACGTTTTTTTCGTCTTCTTGTTTTGTTTCCAAAAGCTACAAAATAAATAAATAAGAAAACTTAAACACAGGAAAGTTCTTTCGTCATGGGCATCTTGAATATATACGTGTGAGATATGAATAAAGAAAATAAGGTGTAAACTCTCTAGGATAAGCTAATATACAATTGTTTCATCAACGTTGTCCAGAAAGACACGGCCTACTGAAAGTCATTGACCATCTTAAATTGGAGAAATTGCGTCACATAGATTTGATCTTTAATGAATATACTTTACAGAATTCAAAAATATTTAAACAGTTTATGCATTAACAAAAGTGATTCTTACGATCTAAATAATCACAGAGAGATGTATTATTAGTTGTCTACGTAAATTGTTTGTTTCAATATAGAATCGAAAGCTTATATTCCGTGTATCTTCAAATGAAATTTCGTTTCAACCAAAGTTAGGCTCTGCAGAAGCAATTTTTTTCTACTAAAAAAGGGCTTTACTATTGCTTCGTTGATTATAAGAAAAGCTTTCAATACCTATGTAGTGTTCTAGGTTACGGTTTACAAAGATTTGAGTTCCCACAAGGGACCAGATTTTGAAAAAGTTCATCTTGTTTTTTTTAGCAAGATTTGTGCTTCGAGTTCGTAAACATACTAAAAAAAACTACAATATTTTGAAACCGGGCAACTCCTTTGTATCCTTTTCATAGTTTTAGAATGTTTACAATCTAAGTCCTCAGATAATTCAGTCTAAAAACTGTTTATTAAGAGTTGAATGTTTGTATCGCAATTGTGAAAACGATTGACAAAACAGTCATATGTGGGTTTCCTTAATTAGGAACAACATTACTGTATAGGACTTGGTTATTTGTTGAATGATTAAATAATACACACAGTCGCATCTGTTCGTTGATCATAAGAGAGAGAGACTAAGTGGTTATTTTATATAAAAATTACATAATAATATACCATGTGAACTGAATTGCTGTTTATACAAACATTTGGTTGACAATTTGTGAATCCTTACAGTGGATCTTTGAAGACATTATAATTTAAGAATTCTTAGGCATACCACGATCAAACTTTTAAAACACCAAATACTTGATTTAATCAATGATCAAAATGTCAAAGTAAGAAGGGTTTAAATTTTTTAAAAAATTACCTCATAATACTTAATCTTAATCGCAATCTAAATAATTATCTACACTTCATACCATTGGAAAATAGTTCTTTATTTGAGCTATATGTAAAGCTGTGTTACCATAACTGTCCTGTGCATTAACATCACAACCTGCAAAATTCAAAATATTCAAAATCAATACAAAAATATTCTCAAGACGAAGCCATATTACATAATGGCAAAAGTCGGTAATCTACTTTATCATCCCATACCCCTACATAAAGATCCCTCCCTGCTCAAAGGCCGTAAGTGCCGAGCATAGGCCTAAATTTGCAGCCCTTCACCGGCAATGGTGACGTCTCCATATCAGTGAAATATTCTGGAGAGGGACGTTAAACAGTATACAATCAATCAATCATTGATAAACCATATACCTCGGTATCAAAAATTCTCGGGGATCCTTTTCATCTTTTAAATCATTGAACTTATTTCGGTTACTTAATTTTTGTATTTATTGACTATCATTGACAATGCAAATCAAGAGTTTCATTGTCATAAAAATAATGTAGAACATATGGATTTGTATTGTTAAGGTAACATATATCTCACGTATGTACAGAAAAGGAGTTAATCGCTTTTGACAACCTATGAGTATGTAACTTTAAATTGTGTAAAAAACATCAATGTTTTAAACATCTTGTTTATATATCAATAGATATCATTTCAATACATACTATACCGGATTTCAGTCTACATCTCATTTCTTCAGTAAAAGTTTGACAATAACTATAGTCGTTACTCACTAGCTGCTATTAGAACCTCCGCTGTTCTTTTATGACCTTGTGCTACACTGATCATTAAAGGTGTTCTTTCATCTTTATCTCTGGCATTCACATCACATTGACCCTAAGAAAGATGATTTGTAGTGAAAAGAAAGCACAAGTCAAATGATCGACTTGCTCAAGGATTTTCGTTTAACAAATAACTTAATAACTAACTGACAGAACTTAAAGACACAAGACGTCAGGATATACAACTAATAAAAACTTAAAATGTTTTGTTACAATATCGTAGTTTATGACATTTCAGTTTACAAACTGGTTAAAAGAAAGAGTTTAAAATTATTTATTATTGATAGTTTTGGAAAAATTATGAAGCAATTTTTCTCAGTGACATATGAGTAAATGTGTTTAGTATTTTACTCAAAGCCTTCTTGACAAATTGTTTAATTCTTAAGAACAACTAAAAATATTTAAGGCAAGTTTTAGAAATGCTTTGACTTGTTTGTTTGAATAACATATATGCATCTAGTCTGAATATGAAAGTTGTCAGCAAATACAATTTATAATTGAATCATATGCTGCTTGCCGTTTTATATACTAATTGCTAGGCCAATTGACGGCAGATTTTCCCGTTATTTCCAATCATGACAAGGAGCACATGGTGGGTGTGGCCGGTCGGCAAGGGATACCTACTCCTGCATGGCACCTGATTCCACCTGTGAAATTTTGGAGGTCCGTGTTTACGACCTTGAACTTTGACCTTTTGACCTCAAAATCAATAGGAGGTCTACTTTAGGCCACAGGAAGTTGTTATGTAAAATTTCATTGCAAAAGCTCAAAGGATTCTCGAGATATCGCGCGAAAACAAAAGTGCTAAAACAGACAGAATCTGTTGATTTATGACCTTAACCTTTGGACCTCAAAATCAAAATCGGACAGACAGACAGACCCAAATTAATATCTCCCACTTTCATTGAAAGCGGGGACAATAAAAATACTAGTATTAGTTTGTAATTTATGAACTTTTACTCGTATCAAAGACTTTATAACAGTATCAGCACTAATTTATTGTCAACACTCGTATTTAAAGATCTTTGAAAAGTAGAACTCAATTTTTTGTCACATGGAGATATTGCGACCAGTCAGGGAATTACTCTATCAACATCATGCCATATGACCGACATTTACATCTGCAAAGGTTACGAATGTGTATACTCACTTTTTGAATTAGAGTACTGGTTATCTCAACGTAACCATTAACAGCCGCAATATGAAGAGCTGTGAAATCCTCGTTCATCTTGTCGTTAACAATCTTGGTATTTTTGTTCAAGATAATATCTACAGCCCTAAGAAAAAATATAATTAAAATTTTATTCTTGATTGCCGTATTAACAACCACACCCAAACCGAAACCAATAAAATTAAAAATCATTCTTTATTCTATTACTAGTAATTTATAAACAGTAGTTCAAAGTTAAATTTGATATACAAGTAGTGTCTGATGATTGTAAAAACTCATTTTTTGTATGGATAAACCATAAAATTTTCAAAAGATTATTTTTCTATTTCAACTGTATAAATGACTTAATTACGAACACTCTTGAATTATTCACAACAGCCCATTGTAGAACGTTGAAATCGTTTGCATTTGTTTCCTTGAAATTGGCGTGTGGACTTCCAAGAACATGTTTTAAAATGTCAGACTGGTCACCTTTCTGACTTATTGCATCATGCATTGCCGTGTCTCCATCACTATCCTAAAGAATAAAGATTTATATTCCTCGATATATTTGATGTATTAGAACATCGATACTGTCATTATATAGTAATTTTGTAGTTGTAATAAGTTTTCAAGCAAAATTTATGTATTTGGTAAGCTACACAAGTCAACTTTATTTTCAAAAAAGCTATTCGTGTTCTTGATGAAAAAGGAATACAGACTATTGGTGCTATATTTTTCCTCATAGATTTCAACAGAGAATAATTAAATTGGGACCTGTAACTAGAATCTGAAGACAAAATGTTCCAATTTCATGTTGTTTCACAAGCATATTCACTGTCACTGCTAAACTAGATGGACCATATATTTCAGTTTAGTGCTGTTGTTCTCACAGTTGATTTGACCTACCTTAAGGGAGGGGTTGGCTTTGTGCGCCAGGAGTACTTTGACACACTCCTGACTGTACTGACCAACTGATATATGTAGAGGTGTGTGTTTCTTCTCGTTGACAACATTTACTTTGGCACCTTTCTTCAAGAGTTCTTTCATTGGTTCAGCTTCATTTCTGACACCAGTTATTTGATTAGTTTATCATCAAAAGCCAGAACACGTTATAAATCGTTAACTCATGAAAATGAATATCTATTTTTGTACTTCTAAGAAAAAATTTATTCCCTCTCATTGTTTTAAATAGGGATGGTAATATAATGTGTTCAGAGATTCAGCAAATTATATAAAGTTCGAACTCTGTTTTCCTGATTCTATCTTAATACTACTTGGAATACGTCTGTTCAACTGAAGAGTATTGAAGCATGTATTGACACTTTCAAAACACAGTATTTTACCTATCATTTAAAAGATCACTTATTACCCAAAAGCACTGTAATGTAGTGGGCTGTCACCCTCCGCGTCTTTTAGATTAGGATCAGCCTTACTGTCCAGTAGGAACTTTACAGCATCCATATGACCTTCATAACATGCAACCTGTAGAGCAGTTCTTCCATCATGTGTTTTATCCACCTAATAAAGAACGTAAATGCCTATTTAGACGACCAATTATACCAACAAATAATATATTTGCTGAGATTACCCATTTATCATTTTGTTTCTGTAATCTACTTACCACATTTGGGTGCTTCTTGATAATATCTTTCAAAGTTTGAAGGTCATTTGCACCAGCAGACTGTACAAAGCCAGCAGTGC
Organism: Saccostrea cuccullata; assembly: GCF_032062105.1. Classification (NCBI taxonomy): domain Eukaryota; kingdom Metazoa; phylum Mollusca; class Bivalvia; order Ostreida; family Ostreidae; genus Saccostrea; species Saccostrea cuccullata. The sequence goes on from NW_026933868.1 coordinate 22,849, forward strand.
TCATAGTGTGGTCTGCCTGTTCCCGTTTTAAATCTTCAAACATTCTAGCTATAGATTCTGCCATATCTGTATCACAACAAACGTTCTAGCTAGAGGTTTTGTCATATCTTTATTGCAACAAACATTTTATAGCTACATATTCTGTCATATCTGTATCACAAGAAATATGCAAGTTACTGATTCTATCACATCTTTATCCGGCTAGCACTTTATCCCAACAAACATTCTATAGCTAGAGACTTCCGTTTCTTTATCACAACAGATTCTACCATATCTTTACCGCAGCAAATATTCTGGCTATTTATTCTGCCATATAATTATGACAAGAAAGGGACAATTATACATAAATTTTATATTTAATAACTACATGTAGTTTTAAATATACTAGTTTTCAATGGGAAAAAGGCCATTCTCGTGTATGTGTAACTCATATTGTCAAGAACAGTTTAAAATTTTAATATAAAAATCTTTATCAATAAAGCTCTGATATTAAATATGAAATTTTAATTAAAATTGTTATTTAAAGGGCTCTGATTTTATTGCTTATTTAAGAAAGATTTCCACAGGAAATATAAAATTATAAATTTTGTTAGTTCATTCTTAAAATTTACTTAGATAGCATTAGTCATTTTAAAATCATGTAGAAGTGTCAAACTGCGACATAAAATGTTTTTCTAACGTGGGAAAAAAATAGTACGTCATTCAATAATAATTTACAATTTCTACTCTTACCTCTCTGTATGGTTTTGGTTTCCGATTCACTGTGTTTTTTGGCTGGAATAGAGGGTAATTCATTTGCTTCGTCTTGGTTCTGTAGCGGCATAATACAAACCGGACTGAAAACCCACGTTCCATCTCGAAATCTCACATGCATATCTCCATCAATTTCTATATTTACAATACGACCATTTGCTCCAAGAACCTGGAGTATGAATACTATACATTACTTTTCCATTTAGGTTTATGTATTTAAGTACTTAAATTATTAAAGCAATTGCATTTTTGCTTTCGTTTCATTTGTGTGACAAAATTTCATTTGTTACATCCATACATATACATTGTAAAATTATAAATACCTATTTTATCATTTAAACAATTGCATTTTTGCTTTTGATTTATTATACCCCCCACTTGAAAAGCGGGAGGGTATATAGTAATCGGTATGTCCCTCCATCTGTACGCCCGTCTGTCTGTTACTCTTTGGCGTACCCATCTCTTATCCGCAACTCCTCTTATACCGGTATACCACAAGATGAAATTTATTGAAACTTTCACAGAATCTTTATTACATATTGCCATTGTGCACATCCTATTTTACTTTTTGACCCGACACGTATTTAGGGTTTTCCAGCCACAGCAAAACATGGACTTTCTCAGTATAACAATATGTGAGATGGGGGTATCATTTAGTAAGCTCATTGCTCACAATACCTCTTGTTTCTGTTACAATAGTTCATTTGGTATTAAATGATAAGGCTAACTTTTTTTCAGTGCCAACTACTTTCAGTACCAATTCTAATACTTCATTTTCGGTACATCACTAAAAGTGGGGGGGGGGGGGCAACCAGGTTTTCAATTAACATTTCCTATAGTATAAGTAAGGTTGGGAAAAAAAGTGGGGGGGCAAGCCCCCCCCCCTGTTGCTACGCCCCTGCATCACCTGTAAAACTTTTCAGATCGTATCTGAGAACTAAAGGCCGGGAAGGAGGAATTTGAAGAGTTAGATTTATCGTCCTTGAATTCAGTATCTTCAAAATTTTATCCAGAAGTTCGACAAGAAAATGGTGAAAAGTATAAAGAGAAATGTTTCATAGCTAAACGACACGTTCTAAACAGATTTCTTCAGACAACTACTAATGGTCTAGATATTTTGAATGTACATGAATTGAAAGAATCAAAGAGAGTTTCTGAAACGTGAAGGCAGAGGGGGATTTGAACACTACCCGGCGATTGAATCTGGTGATCTTCGTAAAATGCTGGAATATTTTGACATAAATGACAATACAGTGTATTAAGCTTCTAGAAAAGGTTTTTGTGGACCGTATGATTTATTTTGGGCGACGCGGGCTTGAAAACATGAGAGATTTAAAGGTGGGAGATTTTGCAGCAACCAGGGACGGCAGAGAAAATGTTTACATCTACATGGTCAAGGACGAGCTGACAAAGAATCATCAAAATGACAGAAACACAGCTGAAGGAAGAATGTATGCTAAACCAGGTAATAATTCTAATTAATATTTTAATATTTATAATGAGTATACTGTTTATAATGAGTATTCTCACAAATCTGGAAGAAAACAAAGTCATATTAATTTATGCCCATCTCATATTCCAGATGATCATATGTTCCTAGTGAAAACCTTAATGCTTCACAAAAAATAGGAACCCCAAATGTGCAGCAATTTTTAAACGCCCAAAGAAAATTTTGAAGGATGCTAGCTATTTGGTACACTAAAGTTCCTTTAGACCACAATACTTTGGGTGGTTTGATGGCCAAAATCAGTGAAAAAGCGAACCTATCAAGGAGTCTCCTCCTAAAGTAATGGTAATGTAATGCATTACTTTAAGAAAATAGAGTAATGGTAATGGTAATTTAATGCCCAAATTGTTGAAGTAATGATAATGTAATGCATTACTTTACAATGTAATTCGCCCCAAGTCTGCAAGGAGATACACAAACCATACCTTACGTGCAACAGCAGTTAACATTTTGGATAAGGCACATTTTCCATTCAGGCATATAATGGCCATAACAGGACACAAGGCGGAATCCAGCCTTAAAACTTATTCAGGTGACTTTTATAGTGTTACTCTATTACGTGACAATGTCTGAGATCGGATGATAAAAATCACAAAAATATTTAATGTAATACGTGTATCATATAAATTTTCAAATATATTTTATTAATCATCGGGATCTACTGACTCAACAAACAAAAAAAAAACTGATGTCAGATACCATAAGTACTATATTTTCCTTAGAGAAAAATGAGATCGAGATCAAAAGTGAGCTTATCTAAGTTTTATGGCCCCCAGGCCTGGAATTTATGTCTGAAGACTTTGATGATGAATTATTTGACCAGATTCTTTCAAGTTTAAATTCAGAAAGCTTCTCCCGACAGATTTGTTAATTAAGGAAAATGAGTATGAAAAGTCTCATGATCAAATTAATGGTAGTAAATCAGTCCAGAACATTACTTGTACATCTAATTCAATGCCATATTAATGGCTTTACCAAACATAACCGATTTCGGACAAATTACCATTAACAACAATGTTACCGATACTACATTGTGAAAAAGAAAAAAAAATAGTATTCAGTGAACTGTTCTTTTATTAATGTCTTCTGAGCTGGTCTTTTAGTAATGTTGAGTTTAAATATAACATATGTGATATGTTTACAACTGTTTACATTTGTTGAAGAAATTAAATTTGTGAAAACTGTTGTCAAATTCGTTATCATTTAACAAAGCAGTTATTGACTTTTGATGAGGTCTACTCGTGACTATACGGACCTCGTCAGGTATTAGTTGACCAGATTCTTTCCAGTATAAATTCAGTCCTGAGCTTCTCCCGACAGATTTGTTTATCAATAATGAAAATGAGTGTGAAAAGATCAAATAAATCAAATCAAGCTAGATAGCTTCACGTTAAAGCCCTACGGGTTACTGTGATGTAACAATACAGATACAGAACGAAAGTGTTGTAAAATTCCTGATCCTTTAATAAAACGGTTATTGACTTCTGAATTCGGTCTACTCGTATTTATACGGACCTGGTCCGAAGACCATAAACAGAACAGACTTAGGTCAAAATTTCAAATTAATATAACTTTCGAAATAATTTTGATAACAAAACCATAATTTTACCATATGTTTAGACTGGAATATTCTATAAACCTATATTTTTTTTATTATTGTAAGTATTATGAATCACAACCTATTAAAAATCAGAATTTTAACTGAAGTTTATTCTCAGTTTATGGTCTTGGGGCCTGGTCAGGTATTGGTTCATTAATTAATCATCAGGAGCTACTGACTCAACAAACAAAAAACTGATGTCAGATACCATAAGTAAAGTCTTAGCGCTGAGATCCTATTCACAAAAGTCGGCTTCGCCTCGGTCAATATGAATATTTTTCTGATGAATAACAAACCTACGGAAGCCCGTTGGTGCCACGTATGAAAAATATTTTATCTGGCGGCCGCCACTTATTATTTGGCGGCCGCCACATATATATCTGGCGGCCGCTACTTATTATTTGGCGGCCGCCACATATATATCTGGCGGCCGCTACTTATTAATTGGCGGCCGCCACTTATATATCTGGCGGCCGCCAAATAATTTATATGGCGGCCGCCACATAAATTATTTTGCAAAAGGTGAGTGTTATTGGGTTAGGAAGATGGATGTTGACACAACCTCTGCTTATTGTTAAAAAAGTAAATGATAAAAAACGAATTCTGAAATTTTGGAAAACCATTCTTGGAAATCCAAAAAGCAAAACTTTATTCAATTTTTAACCAATCATAGCTTACAGCAAACACCATGATTTATGTCCGTGACCCCTGATGAGGCTTCTTAATAATCGAAACACTCTACAAATACTTGCATAATTCAAATCAAATATTAATCTGCTCTATGCAAAAACATATCTACTAGAAGTGTGGATTGGAGTGTTGGTTCTTAATAAATCTCTTACAAGTTTGGTTAATTGATGTTGCTATTATAATTTTTACACTGAATCCACCTCTTTAACCACACATTAAAACATGCACGCGCGTCAGGAAGCCAGGTGTTATCTGGCAGCCGTCATATACATTATGTAGCAGCCGCAAAATATTATGTAGCGGCCGCCAGATATATAGGTGGCGGCCGCCGGATAAATATTTGGTGTCCGCCAAATAATAAGTGGCGGCCGCCAGAAAAATATGTGGCGGCCGCCAGATGTTATATAGCGGCCGCCATAAAAATTATGTGGCGGCCGCCATATATTAAGTGTCGGCCGCCAGATATATAAGTGGCGGCCGCCAAATAATAAGTGGCGACCGCCACATAATTATCTGGCGGTCTCCAAATAATAAGTGGCGGCCGCCAGATAAAATATATTTCGTACGTGGCACCAACGGGCTTCCGTACAAACCACATTCAACACCAAAAGAATCCATAATTGTATATTATTGTTCAAATACCGGGTATAATCGTTATTTCACAAGATATGTATGACAATAAAACTGTTAAAGAATACAATATTCAGTACTAATCCTAGCTACTTGCCGGTTTCATGTCATCGTTCCAGCCCCCATGCCCGTCCTGCAAGTCTCTGACAGCATTATAATCAGAGAGGACTGTTACAGCTTCTCCTTGTGAAAATGTGTGGATCTGATCATAGAAAATATGGCTGAAAAACCTATTCCTTGAAGAATATTTCAAAGGAAAAATAAGAAGATGATGGAGCATTACATTACTTTATCTAAAAAGAGTGGGAAAATATCAAAGTTGATTCTTGGACTGCAATTGCAGAATCATAATTTCTATTTATTATGTATTAATTATGTGCTTGGTATCATGTACAAACCCTGGTCAATGCTGCTCTGTTCATGGTCCAGATTCTGCTATCGACATACTGTACTCGACATGTCTTCCCTCCAAACAAAGTCTGTACAATGGTGCCTAGTTCCCCAATGCACTAAAAATGCATAAATATCTGCATTTTGTGAATCATAATATTTTGTAATGAGGTTCATGGAAATTGAATATGCAGGAATAAAATAACACATTAACATTTTTTTCAGTTTAATTTTCTAATTGTATTTATTTTTTATTGTTAATATAAACCTTTTCCATTTCATCCTCCCATTCACCATACATTGGATTATCCTGTAATTTCTTAAAATCTTTCATTGTCAAGTTCACTCTAACTTTGTCTCCAGGTTTAAGGAGAATAATTCCAGGTTTGTTTATATCTTAAGAAAAAAGAACCAGTCACATAAACTAAGACTTGAATGAGAGAACTCTGAATTGGGTCAATCACTTTCCAAAATGTACCACAACATAATGCTACGAATTACTGAAGATATGTAATAGTAATCCAAGGTTTCAAAAAAGTTATATATATTTTTTAAGTATAAGAAACATTTCCTAAAAACAAGAGAAACTCTCTGGCAATTTAGTAGCTGACATGTCATTCAAATAAATGAATCTGAGATTATATAATTATTATACCCTACCAACAACAGGGATGTGTTCTGGGTAATATTTCCCTCCGCTTCCAACCTCCTTTGACCTTTTGTAGATGACGTCGACGCACCCCTCGCCCCCTACCCGGTAATCACTCAGTAACGTGTCGTGCCTCCACAACACCTTTACCCCTCCACGGTGGTACTTGTCATCCCACGTCACCACCTGTTGTATTTTACCCACTTTACCCTCACCACCTGTTAGATAAACGTTATTATTTTCTTTTTTCACTTTTTCAAAAAGAGGCAAATATGGTTCATATTTATTTTAAAGGTAAACCGGTAGGTATTGAAGTAAAATATCTTTGTATTCAACTGCAAAACAATAAAGTGTTTCTGTTTCGGAAACAGTTGAAAAAAGATTGGATATAAAAATATATTACTGTCTTAAAAAGTAATACCCAAAGGAAAGTAATTGCCCCTCAATATTCTCTCCATCATAATTAACAATATGAATTTGTATCAATTTGAGCATAAAATGCTTGATTATTTGGGCAATGAATCTCTTATTCCATATACGGAATCATACATTCTGTCTGGGTTTTGAAAACAACAGGGCGGAAATGAAAAATAGCATACCCTTATTGCACTGCTTTATAAATAGATTAATAATATTCAAAGGAAGAATTGACTATTGAGAAATTAAGAAGATGAATGTAGAAAATGGTTGTTATTTTAAATAATTATCAATTGCCAACAAGGTACATGAAAACATTAATTTGAAATTCTTATTGCACATCTATAGGGTCTCTAAAAAATACATGCATTTGCCACTGTGTACATTTAAAGATTTCATGAAAAGGATAACCTCTTTAGTCCCCGTTAATAAAAACTAACATTTATAAAATATTTTTTCTTATACTAGTATTTCGAGCTTTCTGCTTTCTCTCCTCCTTTTTAAACATCTTTCTTGAAAGGATTATGGAAAATGCTCTTGATGATCACAAAGCAGACCTGGGGTCAATTACTTTGAAATGTAATTCATTACATTACCATTACTTTGGAATTTTTATCATTACAATTACAATTACCATTACTCACATTAAGTAAAGTAATTAATAAATTACAATTACTTTGTTAAAGTAATGAATTACATTACACATTACATTTTATTAGAGAAAAACACAAAACGTATCTCCACACAATTTATACCTATTTTATAATTTCACACTTTTTGCTCGATAATATGTTTTCCCTCAGATCTATAAATCAGAGAGGTATTGGGATTTTGGATTCATGAATCATGTTCATGTAGTTTACCAATCCAATCTACATTGACGAAGAAAGTGGATCAGAACACTTTCAATGTTATGGTTTTGTTTAATATCTGATGTTAGTTTCTCTATTGTTTTTGTTTTTTTAATACCCGGTACTAGATGATTTATTGAACATTTCCTACTAGATGTTTTATGTAAACTAATATTTAATTAACAGATAATGCTATAAATGTATAAGGAGTATTAAAAACTTAATGAATTAATTAGCACTTCTAATTAGCTTAATATGTATAATCAATGAAACCATAAATTAAACACAACCAAAAGTGATAATTACAAGTACTTGGATACAAGAAGGATTTAAATTCTGAGGCCTTAATAAGCTACCGAAAAGTGAATGATGGTCAATATATCAGTCTATATTTATATTTGGCCTTAGTTTCTCTACAATAAATCATACTGATCTTGTATCATGTTTACCAGGTCCATTTTACCAGATTGAAAAGGGGAAAAAAGTAGAAAAATATAATTTGTATCTTAATTTAACTAAATCTCACTATACCTGTATTTATATCACTTTTTTGTATCTTTCTTTAAAACCTGATGATTTCTTAAATATTTTTCTCTGGTTCTCTTCAATTGATTTTACAATTGTCTTAATTGTCAAGATTTCTATTAAAAGAATTATTTAGTTTGTCTATAAATTACCATTTAATAATATAAAAAATATTGTAGGATATAGGATTTTAATTTTAAGACTCTAACATTAAAAATAATAGTAACTTCTCAGTGATATTTATTTGTTTCAGATTAAAAAAATAAAAAGAGTCTAATATATAAAATGTAATTGAAATGTAATTGAAAAGTAATTGGTCATTACAGACATTTTTTAAAAGTAATGCATTACATTACAATTACTTGTAATTGAAAGATGGATCCATTACACCCCATTACTTTGAAAAAATGTAATGATTACAATGCATTACCATTACACATTACCATTACCCCAGGTCTGTCACAAAGGCACATTCTCCATCGGAAGAAAAACGTCACAAACCTACAATTCACTGATGACATGCATTGCAGAGAAAGTGGCTGAGCTAACCAGCTTGGTGAATCGCCTTGACCAAGTAGTCTCTGCATATGGCATGGAGATAAGTGCAAAAAAAAGCTTATGAACAAAAGCGCTCAAGACGTCATCTCAAAGGTCAAGATCAGGGGAATATTTCTGAATCATATAAGACTTGGTAAATGTTCAATCAAGCCTTTTTCGTTACTCCTCACTAAGATATTGACAGAAGTGAAGGAAAAACTTCAGGAGTACTGTGTACAACAATATATTCACGATGTGGTGTAAATCAGATGTGGATACTCAAAAATTCAAATTGGACAATTTGAAATCACAATATTTTACCAAAATCAACAGCTTAAAAACTTACGACTTCTCAACTTAATATACAACCATTCCCTACGATAAATTAAAGTACGGGCTTTTTGATATCATTGACAGCTGCTTTTTCCGATAAATGGAATTCGTAAATTTACTTACCTGGTCATTGGTCATTTGCAAAATTATTTTGATAAAACACATTCTGATTGCACACACAAGTGCTTTAAGAGATGCTTGAGTTTCTGATTGACAATATCTTTGTGGTTTTTGGTGACCAGGTATTCCAACATTCTATTGGAAATCCCATGGGTACCAATTGCGCTCCGTTTTTAGCGGATCTATTTTAATATTTATATGAAGCAGAATTTGTGCGATATTTTATGCGTGAAAAGAAGAAAACACTTGCTGTGGCCTTCAACTCGACATTTAGATATATCGACGACGTATTGTCAATTAAAAATGGTAATTTCCTTTCCTTCGTCGATACGATATATCCTGGTGAGATTGAGATAAAAGATATCACAAAGTCTGACATATCTGTTTCATACTTGGATATTTTACTTGAAAAAACGTAAAGGGTAGTCTAACAACGAAGCTATATGATATACTTATGCAGTAATATACCTTCATCACCTGCATACGGAGTGTATATATCTCAGTTGATTCGATACACAAGAGCTTGCTCTCCGTATGAAAAATTTCTAAAACGAGGCATATTATTGAAAATCAGCCTTTTTTAAAAGTTATCATTTCATATGTTCCTATGGTCAGCAAATACAATTTATCATGGAGTCAAATGCTGACTGACGTTTTTCGTGCTTATTATTAGTCCATTATTTAAATTAAATTAAACTGAATTGATGACGGATTTTTTTTGTTATTTTTTGATCATGACAAGGAGCACACTGCAGATGTGACCGGTCATCAGGGGATGCTTAATCCTCCATACCACCAGATCTCACCTCTGATGTTTCGGAGGTCCGTGTTTGCTTTGCTCTTATTTTGTTTTGTTTCATGGACTTTGAGATTGAATACTGTTCGTTATCTCCATATCCTTCTTGTAAGCATTGATACATGTAACGCTCCTGGTGTTGGTTCTGGGACGAAACAGGAATTATAGCAAGGATTGCACAAACAACTATAGCATTTGCGAAATTACAAACCATCTGACGAGACATAGAAATCACTCTGCAATCAAAGATCCAGCTAATGTGCTCCCTTGCTATGTCGGTCTTCCTATATACCTGTGAAACCAGGACTCTCACTGATCAGAGCTAGAGAAGAGTATTGTGAGTAACGAGATGAGATGCTATAGGAAAATATTAGGCCCCATTACACTACATGTTACCAATTAATAGGTAACAGGAAAGTCACAGAAACTTTAGGACCTCATGATTTACATTCCGAGGGAACGAATTGTCTAAACTGAGAGAATTAATTGCAATCCGAGATAACGGATTGTGTAATTTGAGGGAACGAATTAGTAATTCGTTATAACAGATTGTCAATCCGAGAGAACGGATTGTATAAATCGAGATCTCGGTTTACTTTTATACTTTTTGAGAATCATCATGTCCCATTATGGCTTTTGTATTTTAGAGACACGCATTTGTGTGCGAGTATTACTTTTTGAGACAGTGTCTAGTTTTGTATTACCGTCATCATTTTCCCATTTCCAGTGTGGTCCTCTTATCACCTCGGCCTCTGGAAATAGTCCATAAGCCTCTAAACTTTTACTACTGATCCTAGGAGGCACGGGGAAGCTGTTCAATTATCAGATAAAAACATCTTTATATCAATGCGAAATACATTAAAATGTTTGCGCTTACTTTTGCTTATTACAAACAGCTATAACAACAGTATTTTCAGTTCTCTTACAAAATGCTAGTCCGACATTTTCCGGGCTTTTTTAATCAATTTTGATATTTCAAAAGTTTTAATGTTCAAGGAAAACGTTGAACCGACGCTTTTACGAAAACTTGAAATCCAAACCTCCAATCGGGTTGATTTTAACTTGCAAACCGAATTAAATGTCAAACTTAAAAGTTATCAATTTTACTTTGAGTACATGTCAACATAATCTCTATTGTTCATTCATAAAATATACAATCCGATGAACACAATTTATCAGTCTGTCGAGAGCCCATAAAATCTCGGAAGTCTGGTTTTCTTTTCAAACTATATTGTTAAGAACTAGATGTATTGTGCTATTGATTATTTCTGATTTCGGCATTTATTGCGGTTCACAAGTAGGCTATCGAAAATCTATTCAGGTTGGGAACGGCGAAATTTCCAGTTTTCGTTATGGCGCCAAATCTTACGTTTCCTGGTACGTGAAATATCAAAATCGTGAAAAAGCCAAGAAAATGTAAGATATTTCGTACTAACAAAATGTAAAGTTAATTATGAATATTACTAGTATTTTCACTCTTTATTGTCTACGGATTTTCCGGCTGTCTGATTATGACGATGGGACCGATCAGCAGGGGATACTTGCTCCTCCGTTGCACATGATCCTATCTCTGTTTTTTTATAGGTAAGTTTACTTTCAATGTCACTCTATAAATAAGTCATGGGACTGAATGAGCCTTAGAATGTTATATATGATCTAGTAAAACAATTTTATGTCAAAAACGTTTATGGTTAACACTAATTCTTACTTTAACTTCAAGAGGACCAGATACAGCAATATACAGCTTGATGAAGAGGTAACTGTTCTTTTAAATAAGTATTACATAACGAATAGTCCATCGAAAGAAAATAAAATGAAAGAAAAAAGAAACACGGAGCTCAAAAACAACAGAGTTAGAATCAGATGCCATGAAGTAATAAGCATAACCTGTCGACCGGTAACTCCAACATGGATTTCTCTTTCCAAACTTGATAGTACATGTATTATTGCTTTACTAACAGCGTGACAGTTTGCTTGATAGGGCGTGCAAAAATTTTACATGCTGATTATCATTTTACTCATCGATTGGATCTTTGAATTCAATGGAATCAATAATACTTTGCATATAAAACACGGAACCCAGCAATACCACTGACAATACTGACCAATCGCGTTGAATAAACAACACTTACACGTGAACGAAAAAAGCAAGTTTTACTTCCTATAATTAATAATAATAGAAGCAAAGTAGCCTTACTAAGTCCATTCTTTAAATTTCTTATACGTATTTAAAAACTCATCCGGTCAAATCACAGCAAATATATCACATGCTTTTTTGAGGACAGAAAATGGGCTTTGACTGACCACGTGTTGCTGCTGAATACAAATGCCGTACTGATAAACAATCGTTCAATGTGATTGGCCAGTATTATCAGGGTATTGTTGTATTCCGAGTTTCATATGCAAATTAGTATTGATTTCATTGATCCAATCGATGAGTAAAATGATAACCAGCACACAAAATTTTAGCATGGCCCATCAAGCAAACTGTCAAGCTGTTTGTAAAATGATGATAAAATTAATAAAGAAAAGAAATCATTTTGGCTGCATTTGATATATTCGAAGCCATAAAGCTACTTACGCGCCGGAGTTCTGCGTATCAATCCGAACAAACCCATGTTTTGTGTCGTGCTTGTCATCCATGTAACAAAGGTTACAAAGGTCTAAATCCTCACAATCTGTGCACATCCATCTAATTCCTTTTACTGGTGTGTCATTACAAGCATTACAGACGATATGATCGTGAACGATGCCTGATAAAAATGATAATACTATAAAAAAATGCCAGATATTGCAAAACTTTATAATTAGCTGAAGACACCTGATAAAAATTACTTCCTCTATCTCCTTTGTGAGAAGTGAAGTATATAAACCCTTCGCATTATTTAAATCTGATTGATTTTACATGTAGCTGGTCGCTGTGGAATGTTGTAATACGTGCTTTGTTCTTTTTCAAAAAAAAATGTTCACTTGTATTTAAATGAGCATGTATTTGTGTTTACTAGCATTTCACCTTGTAACACAATGATCTGAATGTTGAAATTGATATCAAATATCTTAGTATATATTTTCCCAACTTAGTAGAGGCAAACAAAAGTAATTTTAATTGCGCCTGAGTATACAACAATTACAAAGATGTCTGCTCAGGGAGAAAATCTGTGAAGAAAAATTTTTAAAAAGTATAAAAGTCAGAGTGCTCACATACCAACAGGAGCCGTGTCGAACACTCTCAGGTCGTACTTTCCATCGTGCCCCGCCCTGTACCGGAGCTCCCGCCCAGAGTCCCAGATCACGGTCACCGTACTGTCGTTGGTTCCAGACTTGGGGACAAATATTATAGTCCCCAGGAAGCCTTCTCCATTATCCTGCTTTTTGGAGGCCCAGTCCGGACCCCTGACGACTCGTGTTCCGGGTTTTATCTGAGATATAAGATTTTTCAATATTTGTGATATGGTAAAAAAAAATGTGCATATGAAAAAAGATTTTTCTTCCGAGTAAAGATTTCTTTTTAAATGTACATGTAGATAAAACTCAAGGGTTAACATTTTTTTAAATATATGAAAGTTTTTCTTTTCAACCAGGGTGAAATTTTAAATTCTTAAACCTTATTTATATATATAAATTCCACATCTAGAGGACATATATGAATTGGTTTAAGAGTTAAGAAACTCAATTTATTATAAATCATATCAGAGGGTCACTTTGACCTGATGATAAATTTATCCCTTGACCTGATGATAAATTAAAACTTTGGCCTGATGATAAATTTATCATTTGATCTGATGATAAATTTATCCTTTGACCCATTTGACTTGATGATGAATTTATCATTTGACCTTGTGATAGAGTTATCATCAGGTCAAAGAGACACTCTGATATATGAAATTGTAAGAAGATACCTTGAAAACAGGTTTTTGAAGAAAAAGTTACCTTTTGACTATAACCTCATTACAAGGTGAAGATTGAAATTACAAAACCTTAAATATTGCACTTCTACAGGATACTGGGGTATTTGCTACATTCAAAAAGAAGAATTGGCCACTCTTGAAACTTTAAAGGAATTAAATTCAGACAATTAAGAATAATGCCTTATCACAAAAGTTTAAAATCCAAAAATCGTTTTGGGAAATTTGAATTTTAAACATGGAAGGTAAAAATCTAATAAATTATGATTCTAAAACCTATTTGGAAATTTGAAATTTTAGATTTTTAAACTAAAATATTAAAATTCAATATACGAAAACAGGTTGATTTTTTTTTAAATTGGGTATTTGAACTAATATGTTAACATTCTAAAACTCAAAATCATTTTAGAAATTTGAATTCTTAAGTGTTACACGGACCATCAGATAGTCTATGTTTTGTTATCGCAAATTATTGTTTTTCAGAAATTCAGTGTTAAGTATAGTTTACGGTTCTGAAACATAGATTTAAGGAATAACTGTCTTTTTTTCGATTTCATGATCAATCGATTGACTTGAGTGATAATTTGCAAAAACGCCTTCTGAAACAATCTAACCATTCCTTATATTTATTTGCTCTTGATTCCGCCAATCCACGTGCTACAAGCCTCACTTCTGCCTCTCTATTTGTCCCACCGCGCGCGTGACCGCTAATACTTACGGTAGATTGCCAGTGATCTGAGAACCGACAAGATCCCAATTAAACAAATATAGACTGTGTCCGAAGGGGATAAAGACAAATTCCGTGCAATCTCTAGAGAATCAGCAATTAGTAAAGAACCTTGACTCATTTTACATTTGTTGTCTCATCTTCGCTAGCCAAGGGTTTTCGGTCCGCAACGCTCCCCATAAATTATTTAAGGAATCACTGTCTTGTTTTGAGAGTATGCAGATTATCCCATGTTTCCCACTATTGTTGATGCCCTGGCATACTCTCAAAACTAGACAGCGATTCCTTATATTTCCATTTCATTGTGAAGTAAAATTGTAGACTTAGACATTAAAAATGTAGACTAATCGAATATATTTCCATTTCTAATTTTTTTTTTCTCTGTGATAACTCTTTGTAAGTTTTGGGAGTATATTTTTGATAATTCTGCCGGCGTGTAAATTAGGCAGGGCGATAGGTAAAATTGGCATGGAAGCCCTCGTGTACAGTTAATTCTCGATAAACCGCCACCTTTTGTAACTTAGAAATCATGGCGGTATAACGAATTTGGCGATGATTTGAATTTCCCATCTTTTAGGAAACAAGAAATAGAGTTACCGTTGTTAGAAATACCATAAAACGTTTCTGTTCTTATAATTACATGTACATGTATATAAAACATATTTCTAAATCTTAAAATACTTCAAGTAATTTTTTATGTACAATTTTTTTTAAACAAAATATGCAGTTATGAAATAAAGACAAGTACATGTGCATCTATGTACATGTAAATCGGCACGTCTGATATTGAAAAAAAAAAAAACTTGCTGGGTCGATCTTCGTGATATATTGCTGACAGTACGTAAAATGGATTCTTGAATAAATTTATTTTTTATGTATATTGTTAGTGAAACGTTCACAATTTATACCGTTTATTAATTTTTAAGCAAACTTTGCATTGTTTAAAGCAGAGATCATCAAAATAATATCGTATTCGGCATACTTTCACAACTACTGCTTTCGTGGCGAAGCTGTGACTAAATGATTTTTTAACAAAACAACAGAACAAAATCATTGCAACAGTTCATATTAAAATTATTTGTTCATTTAATTCTAATTTTATTATTTAATTGCGTGTACCTTGTCTGGCTTTGCATGCTTTACAACAGGGATAGCGTCAACCAATTAGCCGCGCTTCACTGACCGCACGCACCTGTGGCGGTATATCGAGATAATTGACACTTAAAAATGGACGTTTGTTTTGAAAACAGGGTGGCGGATGGCGGTATGCGAATTTGGCGTTGTAAAGAGAATTTTATATAGCAGGAAAAACGTTCTTGGGAAATCATGGCGGTATTGCGAAAATGGCGATGAATCGAATGGCGATAATTCGAGAATTGACTGTAATTTAAATCGATTAGTCTACATTCTTAATGTCTAAGTCTACAATTTTACTCCACAATGAAATGGAAATATAAGGAATCACTGTCTAGTTTTGAGAGTATGCCAGGGCATCAACAATAGTGGGAAACATGGGATAATCTGCATAACGGGCTTCGCCAGTTATGCAAATTATCCCAGGCTTCGCCCGTTATGCAAATTATCCCATGTTTCCAACTATTGTTGATGCCCTGGCATACTCTCAAAACTAGACAGTGATTCCTTAATAAATTACACGAGGGCTTCCATGCCAATTTCAATAGTCCTCGCATACTGACGTCAAACACAAAGGCAGCCGCACGAGATTTACATGCATATTTGGCTTCCTTAGCGTCAGACAGAGAGACAGGTGCGCACGAGATTTGCATGCATATTAGGCCTCCTTAGCTGCTGACCTATCGACCTGCCTAATTTACACGCCGGCAGAATTATCAAAAATATACTCCCAAAGTTATCACAGAGAAAAAAATTAGAAATGGAAATATTTATACATATATACATATATTTATGGGGAGCGATGCAAACCGAGCAGACGTTGTTGTCTATGACAGTGAAATCTAGTTACAGTACGTACCTGATTTTTTTCTGATAATAAAGGGGAAGGTGGTGCACGTTTTTTTTCAAAGAAAGTGACTCTCATCCTCAAATCACTTGACTCGACACTAATCTAGTGTTTCGGCGGTGTGAGAACAGCTGACCAGCAATTTCTCGTTGTGTGGTCGCAGAAGTTCATTCTTCAATGTGAATTCTGAGATGTCCATAAACTTGTGCTCAAGTTATGCATGCACAATAAATGATTAAAATTATAATCAATAAAAATGACTACATTTAAGTAAGTGCCTTTTTGAAATGTAATAGGCCTTCTTGAGATGTAAGGGTAATTTGCAGCATCAATTACTTTTTGTATATTTTATGGAGTAGATTTAATCTCTCCGTCCTCGTGTTATCTTGTGAGTACTTGCTGGTCAGCTGTGATGTAACAAGCTTATGGCTGCTGTTGATACGGCTTTTAGGGAAATTCTCAGTCTAAGCCAAGCCCACAACAGACCAAATTTATTTACTCAGATTTAATATATTTGAATTTGCAAATATATATAAAGAAATAATTGAATATGCGATGGGTTCTAAGTCAGGAACCCCATTTTGTATGCGATATTCGCTAATAAAATCGATGTATAAAATAATTAACATATCAGCATATTCAAAAAATATAAGGATTGCAATACAATCCTCCAAGAAAAACCTATTGTGTCATTAAACACATTAAAAATCTGAGTAATATGCTTCTCTCCTAACTAATTTAACAATCTGTTTAACAGATGTGCAAATAGGCTCCTGATGATGGCGGATTTGCAGCTAATTAATATACTATCAAAATCTTAAACCTCGTATATATCACACCGCCGAAACACTAGATTAGTGTCGAGTCAAGTGATTTGAGGTACGTGGCTGATGAGAGTCACATTCTTTGAAAGTATTATATACTCCCCGTCAATGAAAACGCAACACTCTAATTTTAGGGTGAAAAGTATACACGGGTTATAACTATACGTACCAAAAAAGGTAGGACATCTTTTACTTTGCCAAATCAGTTATTTAACGGTTGAATGAATTTCTTTCCTCTACCGGAAGTTGCTTTTTAGCCCTCTTAGCAGAAATCAAATTTTTGAATTTTTAACAAAATCTTTAACAATATTTTGGGTTTTCAAGGTTTTATAGCTGTTTATCATAAGTAATAAGCCCGGGAAAAAAATTCTTCTTTCTTTACCGGATGTGATGCCTATATTTCCTAAAAATGACTGATTTTCGTTGCTAATGGTGGAGATTCTCAAAATAAAGAAAAAAAGAGATGCAGATGCAAATGAACACTATTTAAACACTCTTCAGACTCATGTGTTTCAATAGCATAAATAACAGTTTCTTGACCGGAAGTCCAAGAGTTACTACACTACGCCAAGTTAGAGAAAATTCGACCGCTGTATCTGAACAACAGGCAATTAAACATGCCCAAGAATATTTATTTCGCTCAAATAAAGACATTAATAAACCTAAGACATGGTAGAAATCGGACTGCCTACATTAATGTTGTACATGGCGGACTCAGGCGCGGATCCAGGATTTGGAGTTAGGGGGGCGCCAAAATAGGCAAGGGGTCTTGGGGCCGCCTTGAGGCCCCCAGTGGGTCCAGCCCTGGTGGGGGCCCAGGGGGCGAAGCCCCCGGAAGCACCTGGATTCTAGAGATTTTGAAGGGTTAAAATGAGGTCTACCAAAGCCCTGGTGGGGGTCCAGGGGGCTTCGCCCCCGGAAGCTCCTGGATTCTAGAGATTTTGAAGGGTTAAAATGAGGTCTACCAAGTAGACATATTTGATTTACTCTAACTTTGACAATCTTAGGGGGGGCGCGCGCAGGGTGCGCCCCCCTTAAATCCGCCACTGGGACTAGCATGTTTTGATTAATTTGTCGGAAGGGGGGATGTTTTATTTCAATGTTATCTGTTCAGAGGGTTAAAAAAGCAACTTCCGGTAATGGTATAAAAAACCATTCAACCATTAAATAACTAATTTGGCAAAGTAAAAGATGTCCTAACTTGTTTGGTACATAGTTATATCCCGTATATAATTTTTCACCCTAAAAGTAGAGTGTTGCGTTTTCATTGACGGGGAGTATATATATGTTAAATCGAAAGTACATTTTTTCTAACCAGATGATTATTAGGTTGTTAAACTTTTTGTCAAAGATTTAAGAATAAGAAATATTATTAAGTGGTTAATTCATTTATCTGAAAATATGAAATGATTCTTACCGATGCCATCCTTGCTTACTTTCTCTTTTGGTAGGCATACCTGCAAAGTATAGTATGTTATGTCGGGACTAGGTCGTTTCCTCCATGCATGATTGCACAAATTCGACCGTCACCCCCCTTTTCGTATATCTTGATAAATAACCTTGATTTTTCGCCTATTATCAATTTAGATTATATCTTTTTCATATTCATCACATTAGAGACTGAAGGGTATTATGTAAAATTCTACACTTGCTTATATTTTAATAACCCTCCACGTCTTATTTGAGTTCAACTTTTGTAAAAAAAAAAAAAAATCATTAAAGGTACTTGGACACAGATTTGAAGTTAATATTTTCTGTATAATATTATGAATTACATATTCTATTATCATTTCACACAAAAAAATCATTAAATATAACATTTGATAATATTTCATTTAAAAGTTATTAAAACTTCGATTTTTTTTGGCGGGTTTGATTGACACATCATAATTTTACCTTTATTCGTATTCCTTAAAAAAAGTGGCAATCTTTTTGTGTATTAATGAGAAATATTAAAACTTAATTCAGAAAAATAATTTTATTCATAATAGAAATGTTAGAAAGCAAAACTCCTTCACAAGTATCGTCATTCCAAGCTAAGTGTTGTGTACAGAGTATAGCAAATCCATCATACTCGTGTTATGTACACAATTTTTTGTAAACAGGACACGAGCTCTGTTATTGTTGATGTTAACGATTCACCATGTGCGTTCAATCGTCAAAGTCAGCTTACCACAACTGCACGGACTGACAATATATCTTATGTTTGTTTTGCTTTCCAAAATGTCTACTCTGAATTTTCTGGATTATAGTATTAATATTTTACATTTATACACAACAAGACTGCCACTTTTCCTTAGTAAAAAGAATAAAATTAAAATTTGTGAAAGTCCAAGGATGTGTCAATGAAACCCGCCAAAGAAATTTGAAGTTTTAATACTAGAAACTTTTATATGAAAGAAGATTTTTAATCAATTTTTGTGTGAAATGCTATTAAAATATATAAGTCGTAATATTATAGAGAAAATATTCACTTCAAATCTGTGTCAAAGGACCTTTAAATAATTGTATACTATTGTCTTTCCACTAATTTTTACTAAAATCGAAAATTTGGTGTTATGACTATTTCAAATTTTCTATTTTAATAAAAATTTATGGGAAGACACTATTCTGTATGTGTTTTCAGATTTTCTTTTCTTACAATATTAAAAACAGTATGCATCTCGCATCATCCACTATGAAATTTCTATAGATATGAAAAATCATTCCCAGGCCATTTTTCTTCCTAACATATAAAACATACGATAACATACGATACCAAGTAAAAAATAATTTTTCTGTTCATTAAAAGGTCATCACAGTACATATTAAGGAAACAAATAAAAGTGAATATCTAATTAAAAAGATTTCTTAAATCTTTGTTAAATCAGTCAATTAATGTGAGTACTTTCATAAAGAAGTGAGTAAGATTTCTTTGAACAGAAACACTGACCAGAACTTGAAAATTTTAGGTGTCTTTGATCCGTGTGTAGGCTGTACGTGTCATTTAATGATTGGTGGTTTATATTTTATCATCGCTCTATGATCACTGTTTCTCCATTACAGAAGTATCAGATGCTGTCATCCTTACAAATACGTGTTACAGCAATAATTTCTACGCCTCCCTTAAATCTGAAAAGAAAATCACCATGTTTCAGTTTAGCCTAAATATTTGTGTGCTTTAGCATATCGTATATATAAATTTAGAAATATAGAAAAAATATACATAAATTATTAAATGCATTAATTTACAATGCTGACAAGTTACAAAACTTACGATATTCCGAATAAGTTTTGTGGCCTTTTCAGTTGTGAATATCATTAGCAAAAGATTCCAAAGAAAATTTAATAAATTATAGAGTAACTAATTAAAACTTTCAGTTAGTTTTAGAATTGTCTTTCTTTTCATCATAAAACTAATACTTGTTAAACTCATTTTGTTTTATTTACAGGTTTGACTTTCCACAAATTCATGAGAAAAATGACAGAATCCAAACACAGAGAATGACCTACTTAATATGAACACAATCTTGACCAGGGAGAATTTATTACCTGCATCAGCCTAAAGAATATATAATAGTAGAATTTCTGATTTTTAAAAAAGGATCTTGTGATATCAAAATATCCAGCTGAATTTGTGATATCACAAAATCATTTTTGAAATATCAGAAATTAAAATTTTTGATATCACAAAGGGATTTTCTGATACAGTATCAGAAATTCGATTAAAAAAAAAAGAATTATTTTCTGATATAAAAAATCGAATTTCTGATATTTAAAAAATCGAATTTTTGATATGAAAAAATATTTTTTTGATATCAGAAAATATCTTTAACTAGAGGTACTGTGAGCAATGAGCTCACTAAATGATACCCCCACCTCCCATTATGTCCATATGTTTTGCTATATATTGTTTTACGTTAATGTATAAAGAGGAAAAAACTCATGGTAGCTAATGTTTTTCAGAAGCCGCCATATCTCATGTCATAGGTAGGAATAAATTAGCAATGTCAATGTTTTGCTATGGTAAACCTAAAATACGTATCAGATCAAAAAGTAAACTAGAGGTACTGTGAGCAATGAGCTCACTAAATGATAACCCCGCCTCTCATATGGTTTTTTTTTTTTAATTAAATCTGTTCAATAATCATTTAATTCTTTTTTTTAAGGCAATAACACAGTTTTTAGAATTATTACTAAAGCATAGACAATTTTAATGTAAAATATTGATCTTACAGTCATTAAAAGTTTTGATTTGATAGTCATTAAAATTTTTAATTTGAGGTGTAAGTTGTAATGACAATGAAACACTTAATTTTTATGAAATTCATACGTAAAATGATTTATAAGCCTTTTATGATTGACTTGTAATAGAATCCAATATATCGCATATATCTTTAGCAAAAAAAAAAATATTGTATCGTATCGTATCGAAATTTTTTGCTCAATACACAGCCCTGGCGCCCAACTGCCACCTTTCCATCTGCGTAATATTTTCCTCTGTGAACACTTTTGTATACAAGTGGGTTGCAGCAGCAATGTGAATCAAAGTACTGAAAGTACTGAAAGCCGGGCTTAAGAACAGCACACAGTTGAAAAGAACAGGTTTCAGTTAAAGTATGAATGATATAAGGAATTATTAGATGCAGCGCATGAAAAAGCATCATTAAATTTTATATAAGAACAATAGGTTTAACTTTGATGAAGTATAAGGGTGATTTTATCTTTTTATTTTTGAGCTTTATATACTTGTTCTTTATTGTTATTGAGCATTTTTTTACTTGCCTTATGCCATTGCGTCAGGCACTACTAAGGATCAATATTTCCTACGTCCGAAGCTAAGAGGTCACAGTTAGCCAGCAAAATTTTGTGCATGCTGATTATCATCGAATTTTGTTACCTGCGTTTCAACAACAACAGTTAGCAGAAAAATGATCATATTACTGATACACTGAGGATGTATTTAAACATGCATACAATCGTAATATGTCATCCCCAACTTCGTTCGGGACGACATAATGACTAGAAAGTCTGCTATTGCAAGCAATAGCGTATGTTTCCCGAACTGGAGAATTTTCATTTTGTCATCAGTAATACTATGCCCATTAGCTAAGCTTGGACAACCATCAACTCGTATCAGTCCTTTCGGTACTTTGATTTTAAAATCGGAGCTACATGTAAGCGCATGTGCATGCATATGCAAGTTATAAATCCCATCCTGTTTGGTTCAAAACTAGAGTAGTTATAGCCATTTAAAGTTTTAGCCAATCAGATTGCAGTGCACATGCATGCACATGTTTTCATGATTATTGTTATATATCATATTGTAGTAATGCATGACTTGTCGTAATGCATGACTTATTTAAAATTTCAATGTATTTCATCAAAAAAGAAAGAGATATTAAAATTTTTGTTTCAGCCAATCACAGCAAAGTGCACGTGCATGCACATCATTTCGTGCTAATCTGACAATGTCATATTATCTACACTATTAATATATCCTTATATAATATCCTTATGAAATGAGCATTTCATCAAAAAAGTGTAAAAGTTAAAGCAATATTCAGTATACAAGTCATTTAATGTTGCACGCATCCGCACGTAAATGCGTATGCACACAAAATGACCTTTGTTCCATACATCTACACAACATGCCTATTAGCCTTAAAAAGGTTTTAGCTCAATTGGATGGACATTTTTCTAGAACTCAAACTTGGACAACCATCAAACCTATCTGTACTTTCAGTACTTTGATTTAAAAATCGAAGTTCAAGAATTTTGACTTTTCCCCCCTTTCCATGGAAACTAATAAAAGCTTCGAATTTTTAAATCCAATGAGCACAATTAAAGAACCTAATCATTACATCCCCATAATTTCATGACGAATGTGCAAGGGACCAGAGAGGAAACTCGTGGACAAAAAAGAATTATGAAATTTCAAGGCATGTTCCGCAGCAATTTAGATATATTTCTACAAAAGTCTTTCAATTATGCTGTGTTTTAGTCAATTTTCAGGATCCCCTTATGCAGGAAATTGCTCAGAATTTTGCAAGTGTAGATAACTAAGATATTAAAATTAAAATGTTTTCACCATGTTTAATGTTATATCTTATAGCTGTTGTAAATACGGGAGAAATTTACAGAAATAAAAGTCTGTCAAAACAGATATGTTGATCTCCCAATTGATGTCTTTGTTAATTCTCACAATCGCACAGTCTTTTGGTGTCCAGACCATAAAATCACACAAGGATTTCCCAATTATATGAAGCTGTCCTTGCACTTGATCATAGTATTGGTGGTTCTCTCATAGCTTGAAGGACTTGACTCCATTAAAATCCTGAACCTCTATATGAAAAAAATATATATGTTGAAGATTTTTAAAGAATAAGAATTTTCATTGGTGCCTCAATCATTAATATAAGACAAAACTATTTAACTAATAAATATTTATGCCCTGTTCACACGGAGAGTTTAATTCGAATTAAACGTAAAGTTACTGCGAATTAGCTTCGCTTAGCGTTCACACGGAGAAGTTAATGCGAATTAGTTTACTTCGCATTAGTTTACTGCGCATTAAATTACTTCGCATTAGCTCCGTGTGAACGCTAAGCGAAGCTAATTCGAATTAAATTTTGGAGCATGCGTAATGGCAAAATTAAGTAAAATGCGTCATGTCGGTGGTCAGCTTTGAGTACTTGTGCTATTTTTGAGTGAAAAACTAAGAAAAAATGTGTTAATCATTAAAATATGTCTCCAGACACTGTGGCATGATGTCAAATGCATTTCCTTCTGCATAAGGTGACGTGATTTGCAAATGACGTCATAATAGCCTTCCTCACGCCTGACTGTTGAAGTAAAATTTTAATTCGCATTAGTTTACTTCGCATTAGCTGTCGTGTGAACGCAATTTAATTCGCATTAGTTTGATTCGCATTAGTTTACTTCGCATTAATTTACTGCGAATTAAACTTGTCGTGTGAACAGGGCATTACATGTATAAGTATTTTGTTCCTTACTGTATAATAAAGTGAGAAGGCAAATCATCTGCCTTGAGGACTAACATTACAACAGAAGGAAAAAACTTTTTTAACAATTGCTAAATTGTACTTAAATTTATCCAAACTAATATATTGGAATTATTTAAAGTAATATCTCAGTACATGAAACGTATTCAAACAAATACATACACACTATTATTACCTAGGCAGAAACCGTGTACTTTTTCAATAGCTTCTGGAATTGTCATATTCTTTGCTGAAAAGGGGCATTTCACCTCCAGTATTTCTGGCTTAACGTTTGACATCTCTAATATGTCAGCGAGTCCTGGATTCTGATAGCTGAATCCGAATGCAGCAGGACGACGAATGAGTCCATCGGGGCTTGACCCAAGAACCCCATTACAGTGTAGCTAGATACCTAATATGAACAGTATTATAAAGTTTCAAAATAGCATTAATATGCAACACTCTGATTTTCTTATGCATTGATGACTTGTTATAAATAGAATATACAAACAGTATATTTATATTCATTATCTTCAACTTCAGTTTAATAACTGAATTTTAAATAAATTAGCTCAAGAAAAATTTTTATTTATCATCAATTTTTATTTGCTTTAAAGAAATTGAAATTTTGCTGAGGAAAGAAATGTACCAACCTGTTGGCTCTACAACTGCATCCCCAAAAGTTCTATACTTTTCAATTGCGACTTTTTCATTGCACGTCCCCCAAATAATGGCATCCTTCTTTGACAGATCATAAGCTGAGCATAATCTTTTGTATAAGGAGACAGGATATCTGTTATATAAGGAGCAAACTTTCAATATTTTGTCCCCCGCTTGAAAAGTGGGGGATATTAATTTGGGTTTGTCCGTCCGTCTGTCCGTCCGTCCGTCTTTCTGTCTGTCTGTAACGCTTTCGTTTCCACACGATATCTCGAGAACCCTTTGAGCTTTTGCAATGAAATTTAGCATAGCAACTCCCTATGGACTAAAGAAGACCCCTATTGATTTTGAGGTCAAAAGGTCAAAGGTCAAGGTCATAAATAAGCAAATTCTGTCCGTTAAAACACTTTCGTTTCCACACGATATCTCTAGAACCCTTTGAGCTATTGCAATGAAATTTTATATAACAACTCCCTGTGGCCTAATAAAGACCCCTATTGATTTTGAGGTCAAAAGGTCAAAGTTCAAGGTCGTAAATTTATACATTCTGTCTGTGTGTAATACTATTATTTCCGGGCGATATTTCAAGAAGATTTTGAGCTTATGCAATGTAATTTTACATCAAAACTCCCTAGGACGTCTCTCGCCCCTCTCAAAGTGCCCCGCCCCGTTTGTTTTATTAGTATTTATAGTATTACATGTCGCTATTTTTAGCGCAGGGGCATGAGGAGAGTTATTGCGTATAAAACAGGTTCTCGGCGGACTTTAAGTTCTTATTACATCTATTAGAACTGTTTAATAAAGGCTAAATAAATCAGACACCATGGATTGTGTAAAATTTTGAGAATACCGAACATGAAAACATGAATATATACATGTATGTGACTTCACTTCAGCATATACTTCACAATACATAAAGCGATTCCGTGGTCTAGTGGTTATGTCTCTCGCCTCAAATGTGAGAGGTCCCGGGATCGATTCTCGGTCGAACCTTTTCTTTTTTTTTTTTTTTTTTTTTTTTTTTTTTTAAATCTTTATATGCATATTGACATACATGTATTTTATTTGCTTCAGTATACATGTATACATTTAATAATTCTACAAATTCAGTCAGGGGAGCCGACTTTTTCCCTAAGCGGGGACACGAATTCTCTGAATTAGCTTGTTGATTTTATAATTAACTGCTTTTACAAGTATCATTTATAATTACATATACATATAAAGGCATGTAAACTACCAGTATACCTATTTCTCTTGATCGCTGCCAAAACACAACCAAAGTTTGAAGCTGTTAATCTATTCTTCCTAACAGATGACCACATGCAATTTTCCTTTTGACCAGTGGTAAGACAGGCAATCTAAAACATGACAAAAATCTTAAAACTTAAACAACATTCATAATGAAACAGAATACATTCTATTCATTATGCAACTCATTTGTCTTTACCTGTTGGATTTCTTGCTCATTTATCATTAATTTTTGCTTCACTCAAGCGATTGGATTCTCTGCAGAAATAAATTCCTGGCTAGAGATGAGGTCTTCAACTAGAGGCACTGCAAGTGTGGGCACAGGCGGCTCGGGGGATAGTATCCAATGCATTGCTGTTGATTTAATTAAACAAAAAAATTAAACCCTCAGTGAAAAAGACAACAAATACTCAATAAACCTGTATTGCAGTTACATCACCAATTCTTAATACTGGTATATATGTTAAATATTTTTTCAAACTTATTTTATTTACTACTTCAAATAAATTTTGGATTTCAATATGTATACATGTGAAAAGAATGTACAAATAACTTCCTTTAAGTATGTATGAGAAATAGGGTGAATAATATTTAAACATTTTACTAAAGGTTGCTGCTGAGTTGAGTTGAAATTTTATATTACGTCACGATCTTCTAGTTTGACAGATGCGTTCAAGGTAAATAGTATACGCCTCCTAACCGCAAGCTTTACGACTGGAACTTTCTTCTAATCCCTGATTGTTTGCTTGTACAACAAACTATTTCTGTGTCAAGGTTGATAATATGAGTTTATCAATCACATGAATTGTTTACGCTGAATGCATCTGTCAAAAAAGATTGTGACTTGATGCAAAACTTCACACTGAATTGAAATTGATAGTACTAGTATATAAAATGTATAATTAAAAGTTTAAAACAAAGTCAACACAAAAACAAAAGAGACAAGAACAAAACTAAACATGTAAAAGACAAAAAAAGCAAAAAGAATGGAAAGACTGCACATCTTGTCAGAATTTCAGTCCAATGTCAAATAAGCCATTAAATATCTGAAGTCCAAAGTCCGGGTGTAATGAGTTAGTTAGGTGTTTTGTGAATTTATATATATATATACAGGCAAATATCAGTATCTCGAATATGGGATATCTCGAATACCCCGCTTATGTCGAAGTCAATCGCCGGTCCCGGCCGTATTCTCTATATATATGATTTAAAAACACCTGATATCTCGAACATGGTAATCTCGAATACCCCGCTTATGTCGAAGTATATTTAAAGTCCAAAGCCCTACTTTTACCTGGCTTATCTCGAAGTGCAGTGAATTTTTCGGTCTACTGAACACACCTGGCGTCGTGAATTCACACTTTCTCGCCAGTGGCTATTAATTAACACCTCCAAATCGAGGGAATCTTAATTAATCCCAAGCTCATGTTGGGTATCTGTGACAGGGTAATTGGTATGACAGCTTGGGTGTTGGTGTAGTCTACGACCGATAAAACCTCTCGCAGCACTTCAGAAATTAAATACAGTCAGTATTACCGATATTGCATTTAATCTGTATAATTAAAATCGTAAATTCATAAAACATGTAAAACACAAAATATTTTTCAATATAAACTTAAACAGTTAAAAGTTGCAGTGCGTAATGCACAGTGCAGTGATTGATTACATCCATGTTAATCTGCGTATAAATAGATAACCTTGACCGCCATTTGCATTGTTATTTTCGTAAGCTATATGTTCTTTAGTATTACTTCGTAATGTTATACATGTAAGCTATTAATAGTATTCAAGTTTACAGTTTAAATACTGATTTTTTTTTGTGCTCTAAATAACATTTTGCTCTAAATTTCATCAAATAAAGTTTCAAAAATTCGTCGTTTTCTTTGCTTACGGAGAAGGTTCTTCAACTATAACGCTATTGTTACATCCCGTTTGACCACGTAAGCATGGCCTGGAAAATGTAAAATCGCTGTATATGCAATAAGGCATGTATATTAAATTGTTTTACAATTATACACGATGAAGAAAACACTAACATTGTTTTTCTCAATATTTATTGCGAATATGCTTGAATCTTTACCGTAAAGACTACATCTTTGGTAATACAGGATATTTTTATGCATGAAGATGCATAAGAAAAAACGGAAAATTATTGATTCGACTTTGGAAGATATCTCGAACCCCCGGATATCTCGAAGTCATGTCCAGGTCCCCTCAACCTCGAGATACTGATATTTCACTGTATATATATATATATATATATATATATATACATGTGTGTATATGCATTCTATCCTATCACAGTATAAATTTTCAAAAAAGTAACAATAAAATAAACTCGTAAACAATGTGACACTAAAATAAAACACCAGATATATTAACCTGAAAATCTCCCTACAGTTGTCAATTTCTGATATAGGAACTCCCTGTCCCTATCATTGACTGGCCTATTTGTTGCCCTAGTAATTTTTGACAAAAGTTGAAAAATGGAGCATAATACAACACTGAATGGTTTTACATATACCATGCTAGCTGCAGATCTGTAGCTTGCTGGTCTGAAAAAATTAGGATGGACGACCAGAGAGATACAGTTCCATCCATTGAAAAAAGTGTATATTGCCCATAAAAAATATGCTATTTCTCTATTTTTTATATTTTCACTTTTGGGGTACTGTCATTTTTTAATATTTTGCACCATTCATGAAACAGTCATAATAAATGCATACCTGTAATTTATAAACCTGTCAGGTGCAGGAAAAAGTTCTTCCATCGTCTTAGTTTGACGAGGTGGCGCACTCTGGATGCGTAATCCAACTCTGGCGTACATCAGTTTTGCTGACATTTTTGTACCTGTATCAACATGTTCCATAAATTTACTAAATTATATTATAGTCTTGGGGCCTAAAGTTAGATTTTATAGTAAAAGTATGCTTATATATGCCAAGGTAGTGGACTTGGAGGTTCCAGGGCACGAATAGTACCCTGCTACCTACATTGTACAGTCACATGGTGAACTGCACACTTGTATATACCGGGTATATATATATTGGTGTGCATGTTTTGATATAATTTCTATTTAACATTAAATTTGGTAAAGCATACCTAAAACAGACCAAGTGAATTTACATATTACATAAATTGCATATAAATTACCCATAGAGAAGAATGCTGGCTTTATGGTGACATTTGTCCATCCCATTTACACATTCACAGGTACTCTGTTCAACTATGTAGTTAGAACCAAGAGTAATCTAATAATAAAAATTAAAAAAAAATAACCACCTAGAATTTTACTTATATTATCTGATACTATCAATTTTAAAAGTAAAAAGCATGTTTACATGGAAACTTGAAAATTGTGGACAGAGAAAAAAAATTGTATATTAATTTATTATTATGTATTAAGACATTGCATAGACACTTTCAGTCAAAGAAATTCGGAAAGAGGTTTGTTCTGGATTTATTGCATAGGCAGGATAAAACATATAACGTGCGAGTACACCCATTATTGCTGAGTACCCATTATTGCCGATTTTCGTTTTTACGTTTAAAAATCTGTCAAACGGTATTTATTTGTAAATTTTTTGCAAAATACATAAATTACACAATTTTTCCAAACCCCAAATCGTCTCAGAGAAAGAAAAGGTTGTTTAGAATTAATAAACTCACCATTAATATATAAAGTCTTTGAAAACGCACAAAAAAGCAGTCGTGCGACAGGACATGCCATAGAATTTTCAGCTAGCTTTCCATTTTCCTGACAGAATCAGTCATGTTTTGGTGCAAATCAAATGAATATTCTCCTGCATGCAATGATACTAAACGAAATTATCCATGGTAATTTTTCTACTTGCATGATTTAACGAAAATTATGACGAGTATGAAGCGTCTGTTGTACGACGCCATTTTTGTTTTATACGGGAGCGGATCAAAATCCACCACATGCACCTGTTCTTAATAAATCTGCAATAGGTTATTTTTATCGATTTATTTTTGCTCATATCGCTTCAAAATTATATGGACAACTTTTTAAAATAACATAACAAGGTGAAAGTGTCTTATTTAATTTTTTAAAATAAAAATATATATAAATGGGAAAATGAGGAAAAAATTCACAAGTTCTGGATGACATGAGAGTACAAAGACATATCCTGGATTCATCCTTGGAGAAACAATATACTCAATAACTTTCTCTACATTTTTTTTCTTCAAGAGATAAAAAAAAATAAATATTATGAAAAATGGAGTTCTATTGAAGATGGGGGTGCAAGCTACTTTTCTTCAAAAACCCCTTTTACAAATCCAAGTCATTTTATGGCTATAAAAATTTGAAACTAAAACCCATGCAGGGGCTGGAGGGTCTAAATTCATACTTTATAACTGAACAAAATAGAGAAAAGTTACTTCCATTTACAGTTACAACATTTCTTTACATACTCCTATATAGCCTATATTTTTAATTCTTCACCTGTTCACATAAAACTGTAAAGCTTTGATTTAGCAGCCATAGGCAGAGGTCTGTATGACATTCATTTAACTCCTTAAAATTTCTTCAGATACTGTAGTCAACCATTTATTTGGTCATTGGTAAGGCAAAGACTTAAAGAAAAACTTTTCTTTCTTCCAAAAATCTCAAAGAAATGGGATGAACTTACAGTAACCTGTAGCTCCGGTCTCGCATGGAGGCTTACACAATTCCCCTTATAAACTGCGCATCTTTGTCATACACAAACTTTAAAACGTGGTCAGATTGTACGGCAGTCTCCGATTTCCGCATAAGTTTCGTTGTACCAGCTGTATAATTTGACCATGGAGAACGCCATACCGCAATCGCGTATACCTAATACCTTGTGTAATATGGCGTCTTCTTTGTTTATCTCCAGAAACGAAATCGGGCGATGTCTAGGGGGCACTGTGTAGGCCTAACACCTGCATCATTAGGGACTCCTCGGCTGATTAGGTTTGCCGAATGAGTGGAAAATTTAGCCTGGTACCCTGTCTCACCATTGCCGAGGCAGTGACGCAGAGTAAATTAAACGAAGCAAAACAGGGACAGGGAACCAGGCTATGCGTAGGAATTTGTTAAAAGTTCTCTACTAAGAACAAATGTATTTTTGATAACTGCACAATAATAATTACAGTACAGTTTATATTCACATTTAATTAATCAGATTATGAGTATAAATTGTTTCAACAGCGATTACAAGTAGATACACTATATTTCAGAACGTCAGTTTAATTTGGCGACTATTGGGTCAACATCCTGCCTTGAACAGGAAGTTGAACAGGATCCCATAAGCCGGCTATTGCTCTTTGAGCAATAAGCCCGGCTAAAAATCAGTACGTCTCAACTTCAGTTGACTGAATATTCAAAAACTGCAAAGCTTTGTTTAAAGTTTATACAATGTATAACGACCATATTTTGTACCTAAGAAATGAATAGTCCGATATTTTAAATCATGGTAGCAAAATATTTTGATTGATTATTATTGTTCTACGCCAAGTCGGCAATATTTTAGTCATAATTTGAAGATGTTGTCAAACAAAAATGTTCCAACAAGGAATTTACATGTTGATTACTAACCAATTAATTGCACCTGGATTTTAATATTAAAGTCTATGGACAGCGCATATGAGTTTGTAAGATATTTTAAGAAGTAGTCTGAATTTCAAACTAATTCGAGTATTATCTCTTGATGAAAATATGCGTTTGTTTGTTTATTAAAATATGATATAAAGTGAACTTTATACCGAAGAAATTTAGATAAATTAATTTTTTTTTCCATTCAAGGCAAGGTAACTCTTAGAAACTTTCAATGTGCAAAATGACCGTCTCTGTACATGTTATTAGTCTTGCGAATTTTGGTTCATTTCACTTTTATCTTTATCTAAAATCGTCGAAAATCCCTTCATTATACATTGAATACCTTAAGATGGACGGAAACTGATATTGGGATAAGGGTTTTGAGTTTAAATGTGAAAATTGAGACGCCCTTTCAATATTTGTACATACTACAGCAAAATTCTGCAAAGATTGAAACAATCACATTGTTATATTTTTCAAAATGCAAACATGTTCCCGAACCAGTTTGGCCAGTCTAAAGTGTTGTAACAAAAAACTTGAATGGTATCACAAGAGACAATTATATGCTTGATACCCAAAGCCACTATTTTACTCACTTTTAGCAATGCAAAGAAAGCTCATGTAAAAGCAGACTTAAATAAAGCCGCTTCAAAATCATGTAAAAGCAAAGTTAAATAAAGCAGCTTCAAAATTACGTAAAAGCAGACTTAAATAAAGCCACTTCAAAATCATGTAAAAGCAGACTTAAATAAAGCCGCTTCAAAATCAGAACACAAATCTGGCAAAACACTGACAATGTTATCCAATATAGGTAATATAATAGTTTTCTTATATCCTGAGACGCATTAGTTACATCTCTTGTAACAAAACCATAACTTATTAATAATAAATGAATCGGATTGGATTCTGCCAACCATGCAAGTTGATGACAAAACTGATTCCTGATAAATAACATAAGTAGAAAAGCCATAATACTCTCTGACATATATATACTATAAAATTAATCATATGATTAAAGGAGGGGACCAGATCTGCTGAAATGATACCTGTTGCCTGAAATTGAAAAAAGACTTTTGCTTTCTGTATTTTGAGATACATCAGTTTGAAGGAGACTGGCTACAGCTGGCTCCTAAATAGTTCTGCAAAACTGAATATTAGGTACATGTACATGGAGGGAGAAGGTACTGTAATGAAACCTGTCCACATAAACTGAGAAATAGTATATGGAATTTATTTATTATCATTATTTTATAATATACCTTGTATGTGTTGAGCTTTTAAATGTACATTAAACTTAAAAAATCTGCCTAACTAACATCCTGACTAATGCCATAATTCTTTTGTTTTTGGATGATTTGTGATTAAATTGCTATAAACCAAAGAAAAAATTGTCAATATAAAGTTTTTTTTTTCTATTTATTTATTTATTTTAAATCTAATTTAAACTTTCAGCCCAGATCATAATCCCAATAGTACAACAGATACAATTTCTAGGAAGGCGATATCCCTGTATTACTCCTCAGGCCAGTCAACCGGTCAATTTGGGCAACACCAATGTTTACTAAACACCACACCGTAACCATTGAACTATCTAAATAAAACTGAAGTGCATTAATTTTATAGATTATTCCTGCCCTACACGACTAGGAAATGGTGTGACGTGTCCTACAATTAAAATTCCCAAGAAAAAGAAATAATATTAATTACAAATCAATAAGTCTAGAATACCTTAATTTTATTTATTTAATTATTTTAGGAGTCGTTTAGAAATGAAATTATTG
Organism: Saccostrea cuccullata; assembly: GCF_032062105.1. Taxonomy (NCBI): domain Eukaryota; kingdom Metazoa; phylum Mollusca; class Bivalvia; order Ostreida; family Ostreidae; genus Saccostrea; species Saccostrea cuccullata. The sequence goes on from NW_026933868.1 coordinate 56,340, forward strand.
TTAAACGTTTAATTATTCGATTAATTCAATTTTTTAAAAATTAATTCTATGTACATTTATATATTAAAGAAATTAAATGTTTATGTACATGTAATGGGACGATTTTTTTTTTTATTGAAAATTATATAAAAATGGCATTACTAGATCACCGTAGAAAACATAAAAAGCGATGGAAATCCCAAATTATTACTATGTGAAGGTGACTAGTGGATGAATGGATAGTTTATAGACTATTTACGCAGGGTCTTGTTTTTTTTTAAAGCAAGTTTGTAATTCTGGTTTAAAACCACGACGGATACGCGTGTATTAGATTTAGGCAAATTCACAAATGTGCAGAAATACACAAATCACTCGATATTGGTTTTGGCAAATGGCAATGGTGGAAAAAGGGGTCATATTTTCATTATTTTGTGAAAAACATGCATAGCCTTAGGGTTCCCCTTGATAACAAGTATGACGTCATTTGAATGTTGCATTGTATGGAAATTTAAAAAAAAATTAAAAATATGATAATTAATAAAAGGATTTGGGTCAAATTAAACTGTACCTCGATTATGTTGAGCTGGAATAGCAGGTAACAGGTAAACTAAGGAAGTTACAGTGACTCTGAGTCAGGTGCCTGCTCGACAATGGCGACATCATGTTCAGAACTGCATGAGTTGCTACAGCTAGGCCTTCTCTATGTTTTAGGTCTGGATACGGAACTTCTTGTGATTTCTCTGGAATAAGGTTTCCTGGCCTTCGAAGCTCTTGATACACGTAACATATTTACTTGTATTTGACAATAAATCAGCAGATGATGATCGATTAATTCTTTTAAAAAATCTTTGCGTCTGCTACGTTCAATTTACAGATTCAAAAGGAATATTCCAGAAGACATGCGCATACAGGAAATATCAAGAATTTTTTATGCACCGAGCCCGATGATTTATGACGTTCAATGTTAAGAAACTAAGAGTTATCTATCTTTGCATGTAAAATATTAAGCTGCACGAAATAACCAGGTTTATCCATATTGGATAAACCCCATTATAATGGCAAAGCCAATGTTTTGCTAGCCGGGAAACCCAAAATATGTGTCGGATCAAAAAGTAAAATAGGAAGTGCACAATGGCAATATGTAATAAAGCTTCTATGAAATTTTCATTAAATTTCACTCAGTGGTATAAGAGGAGTTGTGTATAAGAAAATGAGTACCCCAAAGCTGAACAGACAGACGGACGGACATAACGATTACAATATACCCTCCCACTTTTCAAGCAGGTGGTATAAATAGGAGGTGCACAATACAATATGTAATAAAGATTCTGTGAAAGTTTCATTAAATTTTCACCAGTGGTATTAGAGGAGTTGCGGAAAATTAGAGATAGGGACCCAAAAGCCTAACAGACGGATGGAGGGACGTACAGCTAGACGGATGTACAGACAGACGGACGGACGG